>NC_079198.1:99082916-99382916 GCF_029499605.1 Hyla sarda | reverse complement strand
TTAAGGTGATTGGCATTGCCATTCCTCAAAGTACACCATAGCCTCAAGTGCACTGCACCCCCTATTCTATGGCAAATATTCATATACATACTGGGCGGGAATAGGGGCGGGGCAGAGGTGGGTGTTGCCAGGGTGGAGTCTTGCTGGGGGCCCTTAAGAATTCTCCCTTATACATTTTTTTTTTAAACATATTTTTATTAACAATTTGTGAATATTATACATACGCAAATGGGGCATACCCTATACAGGCCTTAATGCAAAAGGGAAGCATAACAGATATTCAGTAGGAAAACATAGTAGGATCCCTAGGTAACAGAGAACAACCACCCACCCCCCAACAAGTTCTCAACACTGACTGGACCAATACTTAATAATGGAGGAATAAACTTGACTTGTAATTAGACTTGACTTGTACTATGTGCAGGACTTGACTAACTTCAGTGACAGCAGACATAGACTTGTAGACTTACTGGAGAGTTGTAGCTTTGTGGTACTCCAGATGCTGAACACTTGTCTCTAAGGCCTCTGGTAGCTGCTTCATCAAACATAGTAACATAGTTCATAAGGTTGAAAAAAGACCAGAGTCCATCAAGTTCAACCTATACCCCTAATAAGTCCCTACTGAGTTGATCCAGAGGAAGGTAAAAAACCCTCATACTAGAGGTAAAAATTCCTTCCTGACTCCAATATGGCATCAGAATAAATCCCTGGATCAACCTTCTGTCCCTATAAATCTAGTATACATAACCAGCAATGTTATTATTCTCCAAAACTGCATCCAGCCCCTTTTTGAACTCTTTTACAGAGTTCACCATGACCACCTCCTCTGGCAGAGAATTCCACAGTCTCACTGCTCTTACAGTAAAGAACCCCCATCTGTGCTGGTGTAGAAACCTTTTTTCCTCAAGACATAGAGGATGCCCCCTTGTTATAGATACAGTCCTGGGTATAAATAGATCATGGGAGAGATCTCTGTACTGTCCCCTGATATATTTATACATAGTTCTTAGGTCGCCCCTAAGCCTTCTTTTTTCTAATGTAAATAACCCTAATTCTGATAATCTTTCTGGGTACTGTAGTCCTCCCATTCCCCGTATTACCCTGTTTGCCCGTCTTTGAACCCTCTCCAGCTCCACTATATCTTTCTTGTACACTGGTGCCCAATACTGTACACAGTATTCTATGTGTGGTCTGACTAGTGATTTGTACAGCGATAGAATTATTTCCTTGTCGTGGGCATCTATGCCCCTATTGATGCACCCCAGGATTGTATTTGCCTTGGCAGCAGCTGCCTGACACTGGTCTCTACAACTAAATTTACTGTTAACTAAGACTCCCAAGTCCTTTTCCACGTCAGTCGTCCCAAGTGTTCTCCCATTTAATACATAATCCCAGCCCGGATTTTTCCTCCCCATGTGCATTACCTTACATTTATCAGTGTTGAACCTCATCTGCCACTTCCCAGCCCAAACTTCCAACCTATCCAGATCCATTTGTAACAATGCACTGTCCTCTATAGTGTTTACTGCTTTACAGAGTTTAATATCATCTGCAAAGATTGCTACTTTACTATTCAACCCCTCTACAATGTCATTAATAAATATATTAACCCCTTAATGACACAGGACGTCAATGTACATCCTGGTGAGGTAGTACTTAACACACACTTAATACATTTACGTCCTAAGTATAACCACGAGCATCGGAGCGATGCCCGGATCATGCGCGGCAGGTCCCGGCTGCTGATTGCAGCCAGGGACCCGCCCATTATGTTGAACGTCCGCAATCTCACGGATGTCCTCCTTAACCCCTCAGATGCCGTGATCAATACAGTTCACGGTATCTGCAGCTTCGCAGTCATTAAAATGGATGATCGGATCGCCTGCGGCACTGCCGCGGTGATCCGATCATCCAGCACGGCAGACTGAGTTCCCCTCACGTGGCACCGCTGCCTTCCCGGCGTCTTCTGCTCTGATCTGCCTACCCGCAGACCAGAGCAGAAGATGACCGATAACACTGATCAGTGCTATGTCCTATAGATAGCACTGAACAGTATTAGCAATTGAATGATGGCTCCAGAAAGTGAAACAGATTTGTAAATTACTTCTATTAAAAAATCTTAATACTTTCAGTACTTATGAGCTGCTGAAGTTGAGTTGTTCTTTTCTAAGTGCTCTCTGATGACACCTGTCTCTGAAACTCTCCATAGTAGAAGCAAATCCCCATAGCAAACCTCTTCTACTCTGTGCAGTTCCCGAGACAAGCAGAGATGTCAGCAGAGAGCACTGTTGCCAGACAGATAAGAACAACTCAACTTCAGCAGCTGATAATTATTGGAAGGATTAAGATTTTTTAATAGAAGTAATATACAAATATGTTTAGCTATCTAGAGACAGTTGATCTAAAAAAAAATAATAATAATAATAATTTCCTAGCATACCCCTTTAATTCAGCATCAGTCAGGAATGCCAACATAAAACTCCAGAGACATGTATTGCTTAACCTGGGCAATAACTTCCAAGGAGGATGGCATTTGTGCTTTTAGCCAGTGGGCCAATAGGCAATGCTTGGCCACCAGCAGGATGATATGTAAGAGCAGAGTAAGCGACACATTCTCAGGAGCAATGTGAAGGACAACAAGTGATGGAGAAACTGGCAGAGTAACCTTGAGGGTGCAGAAAAGAAGAAGAAATAAGTCAAACCAAAAGCTGTGGGATTGGCGCATGTCACAACCCCATGAAGTAGGTCAGTGCGTAGGGTGCCACAGTTCGGGCAGTGTTCCAGTCTGTCCGTTCGGTCAGGTGTTCTAGGGAGGGTAAAAGCATATGTCGCGGGGTGAAGGATATGGAATTGAGTCTCCCTCCACCCCTCATTCACCACAGCTTTTCATACCTTGGCCCAGTCATCTAATATGGGAACCGTCAAATCCATCATGCCCAGTTTATTGTCGCGATATTGAAATATCGAGTTCTGAACGGTCTCACTCCCTTGCCGTTGTAGATGGCTATAGTGAGTGACAGGGGAAGGAGGAGGAAATAAGGCTGTCAAAGGAGGTGGTCACCCCTTCCCTCCAGAAGTCAGTTAAACAGGGATTAAGAAAAGCCATAAATTGGCAATACGGGAGATATTGACCTCCATGCAGGCCATACCGTTCTCTCAGCTCCATAAAGGAAATGTACGGCTGCTCAGACAGATGTAGGAGGTGTTTGACTTGCATAATCCCAGCCTCCCGCCACTGTATAAATAAATTGTTATCTTTCCCTAAAGGGAACTCTGGATGGGACCATAAGGGCATGTGTTTGGAGAGGGAGAAAGGCCATTGCATTAGCACCCGACATTGCTTCCATACCACTATGGTATCCCTAAGCAGGACACTCCTGCGAACTGTGATAGGCAGGGATGCAAATTTAGTGTGCAAGATTCCCGCGGGGGACCATGGTGAGACTATATGGGGACTACAAAGTTAGATTGGAATACCCCGACTACTTATAATGTCCCCCTGTCATGTGCCCCTCACATTTAATGACCCCTGTCATGTGCCCCTCACATTTAATGACCCCTGTCATGTGCCCCTCACATTTAATGCCCCCTGTTATGTGCCCCTAACTTATAATGCCCCCTTCATGTGCCCCTCACATTTAATGCCCTGTTATGTTCCCCTCACATATAATGCCCCCTGTCCTGCACCCTCAGGGGGCATTTTAAGTAAGGGGCACATGACAGGGGGCATTAAATGTGAGTGGCACATGACAGGGGGGCATTATACATTAGGAGCCCCCCTGTCATGTGCCCCTCACTTATAATGCCCCCCTGTCATGTGCCCCTCACTTATAATGCCCCCCTGTCCTGTGCCGCTAACAAATAATGTGCTCTGATTTATAATGCCCTCATTTTATGTGCCCCTTACTTAAAATGCCCCCTGAGGGTGCAGGACAGGGGGCATTATATGTGAGGGGAACATAACGGGGCATTAAATGTGAGGGGCACATGAAGGGGCCATTATAAGTTAGGGGCACATAACAAGGGGCATTAAATGTGAGGAGCACATGATGGGGCATTAAATGTGAGGGGCACATGAAGGGGCCATTATAAGTTAGGGGCACATAACAAGGGGCATTAAATGTAAGGGGCACATGACAGGGGTCAGTAAATGTGAGGGCACATGACAGGGGGGCATTATAAGTGAGGGGCACATAACAGGCCCTGACTTATAATGCCCCCCTGTCTTGGGCCCCTCACTTATAATGCCCCCCTGTACTTCAACTTATAATGCCCCCTGTTATGTGCCCCTTACTTATAATGCACCCTGAAGGGGCAGGACAGGGGGCATTATATGTGAGGGGAACATTACAGGGGCATTATATGTGAGGGGCACATGATAGGGGTGCAATATAAGTGAGGAACCCCCTGTCATGTGCCCCTAACATATAATGTGCCCTGTCTTATAATCCCCCCTGTTATGTTCCCCTCACTTATAATGCCCCCTGAGGGAGCAGGATTGGGGGGCATTATATATGAGGGGAACATTGCAGGGGCATTATATGTGAGGGGCACAGCACAGGGGGCATTATATGGTAGCGACACAGGACAGAGGGCATTATTATTATGAGGGGTAACAGGACAGGTCATAGTTATGTGTGGGGGCACAGGAAGGGGCATTACTACTATATATGAGGGGCACAGAGTATAAGGATTTTCTGGGGTAGTACGGTTTTCATTAGCAACAATACATCACGGTATTGTATTCAGAGGGATATTTAGAGTGTACAGTGTGTGGTAGTATTATATTCAGAGGGTACAGTGTGTGGCAGTATGATATTCTGAGGGTACAGTGTGTGGGCAGTATTATATTCAGGGGTACAGTGTGTGGCAGTATTATATTCTGGGGTACAGTGTGTGGCAGTATTATATTCTGAGGTTACAGTGTGTGACCGTATTATATTTATTGGGTACAGTGTGGGGCAGTATTATTCAGTGGGTACAGTGTGGGGCAGTATTATTCAGTGGGTACAGTGTGTGGCAGGATTATATTCAGTGGGTACATTGTGTGGGCAGTATTATATTCAGTGGGTACAATGTGTGGCACTATTATATTCAGTGGGTACAGTGTGTGGCACTATTATATTCAGTTGGTACAGTGTGTGGCAGTATTATATTCAGTGGGTACAGTGTGTGGCAGTATTGTATTCAAAAGGTAAAGTGAGTTGTAGTATATTCGGAGGGTACAGTGTGTCAGAATTATATTCATAGGATATGGTGTTTGGCAGTATATAATAATACTTTTTTCGTATAGAGGATCAGAATCCGCTGACATAGTGAGGAGACGTCTGGGCGTCAAGTTATGCAGCGAGAATATTTAGCTGGACCTGGCGGTATGTACCATCTGAATTACATAAGGAAAGACTATAGAGAAGACGTCACCTATAGTCACTGATATCATTGTGTATTGTCCTGACTGTCCCATCAGAGCGGTAGTCACTTGTAAGTTTTGCAGTAATGATGGGTGAAACAACAACTCCCAGCATCTCCTCACCACTACTTAGGTCATACTGGGAGCTGTAGTTTTAAATGGTAAAAACTTCTTTAGCGCTTTCCCATTCTGTGGCAATTGGTATATTTGATTATTATACTGGATACATTTAATAATATTGTAAGTTCCTTAAGCAACACCTTATTTTCTGTTCGCCAACGCAAAATTCTCTAATAGTGCCTCTCCCGAGAGTAGACTCTGGATCCGCCCCTGATTCTAGCAGTCTTCCAGTCTTTTGACTGCGAGCGCATCGTAGGTGTGTTTCGTCATCTGTTCACACTTGTGGTGTGCGGCATGCATTGCTACCGTGGCCCAGAGTCCATGACCCAGAGCCTGGGACTCAGATGCCTGCACTGCTGCTCTGCAAATGGGCCATTCCCCCTATGGGCACTGGCGTTGTGGCGATGATGGTTGACACTAGAGAATTTTTGAAAAATTTGATTCAGACGATTTGCCAAACTTTTTGAGAATTTGGTTTGGTCCGAATTTCTGAGCGTGGAGGCGGAAGCAGCGTGACCTGTCCAAGTTGCTCTTGTGGCTATGCAGGAACCACATTCACCTAGTGGGCCGTAAAGGACATGTATTTTCCCTGAGCGTAGCTACAGCTCCCCACGTCAGCGTTGCTGTGCACTTTGGTACACACCGACAGGCTCAAGGACTGGACCACCTTCTCTTCCACAAAATTGTGCAGGGCTGGTACTGCCTTCTTTGCAAAGAAATGATATCTTGGGACTCCACCTCGGCTCGGCACAAGCCATCAGTTCTCTGAAAGGTGCAGAGTCCACCACTTGAAAAGGGAGGGACTGCAGAACAAGCAAATTAGGCAGGAGAACATTCAGCTTGTGCGCTGTTGGATGAGTGGGCGCATACTGTTGTCTCTTGGACATGGCTTTGTTGATGGATTGCTGGCGGAATGACTGAATTGAAGTAGGAGGAGCAGAAGCATCTGGAGAGACAGAAGATTGGTATGACACACAGCTCCCGTCGGCTGAGGTGGTGGAGCCATGGCTGACTGAAACAGGGAGCAGCGTGCCATTGGGTGATGCAGCAGGCTGGACCACCACAATTGCAGCAGGCCGCTTTATGGTGACGCTGCATATGTTGACGCAGGGCCATGGTGCCAACATTGGGACCCTGGCCACGCTTCACCTTCTGCTGACAAATCTTGCATGTGGCCATGTTAACCTCCTCCGGATGCTTGATGAAAAACTGCCACACTGCCGAGTATCTGATTTTCCCACCAACAGTCCACACTGACTGCTACTGCCGCTGACTCCAGGAACACCTGTTTCACTACATCCCGGGAAAATTTAGCATTTTTCTAACTTTGAAGCTCTCTGCTTGTAAGGAAAAGGGACATGTCAAATGAATTACACATTGATTCACATATACAATATATCTACTATATGTTTGCATCATAAAGTTGACATGTTTTTACTTTTTGAAGACCTCAGAGGGCTTCAAAGTATAGCAGCAATTTTCCATTTTTTCCCGAAAATTTCTAAATCAGAATTTTTCAGAGACCAGTTAAGTTTTGAAGTGAATTTGATTGTCTTTATGTTGGAAATCCCCTATAATGGACCCCATTATCAAAACTGCACCCCTCAAAGTATTCAAAATGACATTCAAAAAGTTTAACCCTTTAGGTGTTTCACAGGAATAGCAGCACAATGGAGGAGAAAAATAAAAATCTTAATTTTTTTTAAACTAAAATTTTATTGCAGCCCCATTTTTTTTTTCATTTTTACAAGGGGTAAATGGTAAAAAAGGCCCCCCAAAACTTGCAATTCCTTTTCTCTCGAGTAAAGAAATACCTCATATGTGGATGTAAAGTGCTCTGTGAGTGCACGAGAGTGCTCAGAAGGGAGGGAGCAACGATGGCATTTTGGAGAGCGAATTTTGCTGAAATGGTTTTTGGTGGGCATGCCCCATTTTGGAAGCCCCCATGATGCCAGAGCAGTAAAAAAAAAAAAAACACACACACATGGCATACAATTTTGGAAACTACACCCCTCAAGGAACATAACAAGTGGTACAGTGAGCCTTAACACCCCACAGGTGATTGACGAACTTTCTTTAAAGTGGGACGTGAATATGAAAAATTAGATTTTTAACACTGAAATGCTGATGTTACCCCAGAATTTTCATTTTCACAAGGAGTAATAGGAAAAAAGGCCCCACAAAATTTGTAACCCCATATCTCTCGAGTAAGGAAATACCTCATATGTGGATGTAAAGTGATCTGCGAGTGCACTAGAGGGCTCAGAAGGGAAGGTGTGATATTGGGATTTTGGAGAGCGAATTTTGTTGAAATGGTTTTTTGGGGCATGTCGCATTTAATTTAGGAAGCCCCCATGATGCCAGAACAGTAAAAAAAAAAAAAAAACACATGGCATACTATTTTGGAAACTACACCCCTTAAGGAACGTAACAAGGGGTACAGTGAGCCTTAACACCCCACAGTTGATTGACGAACTTTCGTAAAATCGGGACCTAAAAATAAAAGTGAGCATTTACACCCCACTGGCATTTGACAGATCTTTGGAACAGTGGGCTGTGCAAATGAAAAATTACATTTTTCATTTTTATGAACGACTGTTCAAAAAATCTCAGACACGTGGGGTGTAGATGATCACTGCACCCCTTGCTACATTCCGTGAGGGGTGTAGTGTCCAAAATGGGGTCACACATGGAGGGGGTTCACTGTTCTGGCACCATGGGGGCTTTGTAAACACACACAGCCTTTAATTCCAGCCTAAATCTCTCTCAAAAAGCCCAGTGGCGCCCCTTCTCTTAGCATTGTAGTTTGCCTGCAGAGCACTTTACATCTACATATGGGGTATTTCCATACTCAGAAGAAATGGGGTTAAAAATTTTGGGGGGCTTTTTTTTCTATTACTCCTTGTGAAAATGAAAAATTTGGGGTAACATCAGCATTTCAGGGATTTTTTATTTTTTATTTTCGTGTCCAGCTTTAACGAAAATTTGTCAAAGACCTGTGGGTTGTTAAGGCTCACTATACCCCTTGTTGCGTTTCGTGAGGGGGGTAGTTTCCAAAATGGGGTTACGTGTGTGTATTTTTTTTTTTTTTTTTTGGCGTTCATGTCAGAACCACTGTAACAATCAGCCACCCCCTGTGCAAATCACCAATTTAGGCCTCAAATGTACATGCGCGCTCTCACTCCTGAGCCTTGTAGTTCGTCCGCAGAGCATTTTACACCCTCATATGGGGTATTTACGTATTTTTCTCCTTATACCTCTTGTGAAAATGAAAAGTATGGGGCAACACCAGCATGTTAGTGTAAAAATTTTTATTTTTTTACACTAACATGCTGGTGTAGCCCCCAACTTTACCTTTTTCATAAGGGGTAAAAGAAGAAAAATCCCCCCAAAATTTGTAACACAATTTCTCCTGAGTACGGAAATACTCTGACAGGGCTCTGAAGTGAGAGAGTGACATGCGCATTTGAGGCCTTAATAAGGAATTTGCAATAGGGGCGGACCCGGTTACAAGGATGGGGCTTGTCTCCACCAAAACCCTACAGCAGTGTTTCCCAAACAGGGTGCCTCCAGCTGTTGCAAGACTCCCAGCCTGCCAGGAGAGTCTATGGCTGTCTGGCAACACTGGGAGTTATCTTGCAACAGCTGGAGGCTCCGTGTAGAAAACACTGACGTATGATCTGCAATCACCTCAATTCGATCACCGCCCGGCGAGCAGCGTTGATCGGAAATACAGAGGGCGTACAGGTACGCCCTCCGTCCTTCAGTACCAGGACACGAGGGCGTATACATACGCCCTCTGTCCCAACAGGTTAATGAAGCAATTTGCCCAATCATATCGTGACGATATTTGTTACAAATTTCAGGAAAAATTAGATTTGCAACGAATTCGGATTCATCAGATTTGATTTGCTCATCCCTAGTCGACGCCCATTTTATGCTAGGAACGTTAGGGACCCGCTGTATACAGGTGGCCAAGACATGGCTAGCGGGCTTGCACTTTATGATCATAATGTACACTATGGACCTGTCTGTTACATATATATTCGTGCAAGATGTAGGTGCAAGTGTGCGACCATCTATTTTTCTCCATTGATGTAGCAATTACATATATACAAAATATCAAAAAAGGGTGAACTTGCACTCACCAACCATGTAGTGTACTTAAATCCACGGGACCTCCGTGCAGCAGGGAGACTTCAGGATGGGAGCACTCAGAGCGTGGGGCCTGGATGCATTTCTGGAGAGTGTTATTACTCTCCAGAAATGCATCCAGGCCCCTTTTGAACTCCCTTACTGAGTTCACCATGACCACCTCCTCCGGGAGAGAATTTCACAGTCTTACTGCTCTCACAGTAAAACTTGGTGCCACAGGTGGGACATGGGTAAGATGTATAGTTTGTGACGCTAGGGCACTGTTAACCTACATGTTCCGAGATTGAATAAGCTTCTCCTGGGCCAAGCGAAGGGACAATGATGATAACGATAACCATCTTTACTGAGGCAGTACAGACCTTGGTGCAGAAGGAAATGCAGAGTGACCTAGGATAGCCTGTTGCCTTGCTGGGATTTGTAGTTGCTGTTGACTTATGATTAAGTAGCACCCCAAACTGACTTGAAGATTGTAGACTAACTGACTGAAGAGAATGTTTTCCCCCAGAATTTTATGCTCACTGCTAGGCTTTGACTTTCACCTGAGCGAGGGGGTGTCCTGAGATTGGCGTGGCTGCAGGCTGTAGCTTCTCCTCACACTTCTGCACACGGTACCCCAGCTCACAACTGAACTTGAACTGGACTGAGATTCCACTAAGACTGAACAGCTCCTCCCACCTACGCTACTTAAAGGCAAATGTTGGGAGGGGGCTCCCTTTGGGGCGCTCAGTCTCAGCTCCTCAACCACCTCCTGTCCTCCTCCCGGGTCTGAGTCTTTTTCGGCGCAGGACTTCTGGTGGAGGCCGTGCGCGGTAAAAGCTGCGTAGCTGTGAGTACAGGAGCAGGGATTTTTGTTCCCTGCTCCGGCATAATACTGAGTGGCGATGCGTACATTACGCATTGCCACCCACTCATTTTCTCATTTTACTTTCTTCGGGGGGGGGGGGGGGGGGGGTTGACCTAGGCGGCCACGAGGCCCCTGCTAATGCGAGGCCTATGGCAGCTGCCTAACTTGCCTAATGGTAGAGCTGCCTCTGCCCATGTGAATGCACCCTTAAGGGGTATTTTATTGATCAGAAATGTTAGATCACACAATCTAGTTAGGACACAAAGCAAGTTTGTGGTTCTCCAGGATCCCATGCACAATGGACCCTCTTAACACACATACAGGCAGTTGGGGAATAAGATGATCCAATTTACATTCAGCATTGGTGAATCCCATGTGATTTCATTCCATAAATGCAATATTTTCTTCCCAAACACCAGAACAGTCATCAGATAGGGAAGCTATATATAGAGGGATCAAAACCTGTCTAGAGGAAAAGTTGCTGAGTTGCCCATAGCAACCAATCAGATCACTTCTTTCATTTTTCAGAGGCCTTTTCAAAAATGAAAGAAGTGATCTGATTGGTTGCTATGGGCACCGCAGTAACATTTCCCCTCGACAGGTTTTGATAAATCTCCCCCATTGTTCTTGCTCTGGGGCTCTGGCTGTATATAGTGTGTCCCGGCACAGGTGGTATGTGTCACACTGTAAGTCACTGAAATCTAGAGAGAGGAAGGAAGGCGCCTCATGTGCGGGATCAGCAAATCTTGTTAGTGGGGGACGGTAATTCCCAAGCCGCTTACCAAAGTTGGTTGTGCGCCCACACACAACAAGGTAAAGTGTAGAATGAATAGAAGTAAAGGTCCACTGCAGCCCTCCTGGGTAGAAGTAGAATCAAAACAGGGTGACCATAAGTTCAGGAGTTAGTCCGGCGCAGAGAGGAACCATCAGGGAGCCAGATAAAATCAATGGATTTATTAGATGCAACGCGTTTCGCTGTGCATGCGCAGCGAAACGCGTTGCATCTAATAAATCCATTGATTTTATCTGGCTCCCTGATGGTTCCTCTCTGCACCGGACTAACTCCTGAACTTATGGTCACCCTGTTTTGATTCTACTGTAAGTCACTGAACTCACTAGCACGATTCATTTAAGAAGGTTTTGATGGAAATAGCGTCTATCTATACCACAATCTAAAGAGACAAATATTAGTACAGAAATATTATACTGTATATTAGATCATTATTTGTGCCTCAAGTGCAGGAGGGTCAGAATATGACAAAAATGGAATGTAACGTACATTACTCCTTTTCACTACATTCTTGATATACCAGATCTATATATACATCTACTTTGCCTCACACATGTTGTCTGCTATGAAATAAATGAAACTGTGAAAGAATCCATCTTTGAATAATATTATTTTATTTTTTTTATTTTTTAGTATCGATTGATACCATACAGGAGGTCTGTGAGGGGAAGCAGTCGGAGATCTTCCAGCGCTATGCTGATGGCAGCTTTGACCCTAACTGTTGCTTCAGTATCTACTATGGGGATCACATGGAGTCTCTGGATTTGGTGTCCTCAAGTGGTGAAGAAGCTCGAACATGGATAACCGGTCTGAAGTACCTGATGGCTGGTATCAGCGATGAAGATAGTCTTTCTAAGCGCCAAAGAACTCGTGATCAATATCCTTTTCTGCAAACTAGTTCTAGCATTAGAAATGGGTGTTATTGTGCAAGCATGGATTCATGAAGGGGACTAGAGTTGCTCGCGAATATTCGCAATGCAAATTTTATTTGCGAATATCGCATATTCGCGAATATAGCACTAAATATTCGTAATTAAGAATATTGTTTTTTTTCTTCACAGTACACATCACAGTGATCTTCCCTCTCTGCTTCCAGCTTGTGTGGTGTAAAGAAGGCTCTAATACTACTGTGTGAGACTGGCGTACGAATTTTCGCATATGGGAAAATTTGCATATGCAAATTTTTGCATATGCGAATTTTCGCTTATGCTAATTTTCGCACATGCTAATTTTCGCACATGCGAATTTTCGTTTATGCTATTTTTAGCATATGCAAACTTTCGCATATGCGAAAATATAACGCGAATATTACCAATATGCGAATTTAGAGAATATATGAGGAATATTCGTCCATATATTCGCGAAATATCGCGAATTCGAATATGGCCTATGCCGCTCAACACTAAAGGGGACCAGTAACACTCATGTGTTCTACTCTTCCAAATATTTAGCCAATGTTTTTTGGCTTGGGCTTTGCTTCTATTTGGAAGTGTTTTTTCATGAATATAACATTGCAGTTTGTAGAGCCATAATAATGGGGGGTATTTATCAATTTTGCCTGTTGACCGTTTCTTTTTACCCTTCTTTTTTCACTTTGGTTTTTGGGGACATGCACCAAATTTATCATTTGGTGCAAGTTGTTAGTAATTTTGGCTCGAATGTTGAGATCAGCTGTTCACAGCTCCTTTTACACAGAACTTACAACCACAGAGGACGCGTATTTTACCCTGTAGAGCAGCCATTTTGGCGTCCCTCCTGCAGTATATCAGCAAGCGACATGAGTTATTTTCTTTTTTGGGTTTATAGCCACCATGTGAAATGGATTTTATTTTCAACTTGGGTAGTTTTTTTTTTTTTTTACTTTAGTGCAGTGGTCTTCAACCTGCAGACCTCCAGATGTTGCAAAACTACAATTCCCAGCATGCCCGGACAGCCGTTGGCTGTCCGGGCATGCTGGGAGTTGTAGTTTTGCAACATCTGGAGGTCCGCAGGTTGGAGACCACTGCTTTAGTGCTTTACCTTTCCTGAACCTGTGTGGCCAATGTCCAATGCTGGCTCAATGGAGGGTGAAGGTCGCTCAGAGACAACTATGTCGCAGGATAGTATTGAGCAGCCCTGGAGGCGTCGCTGCTTTCCCCCCCAAAAAAATGTAAATGTATTTTGACGCCTTTACATTTTCTGACATTGCTCAGTGTGTTTTCCATGTGCAAAATTTCTTGGCGGGGATTTGCGCCCAAAAAACGGAATTTGTGCCAAAAGTGCGCCAAAGATCGATTGGCGCAAATGATGAATTACTGACTAAAGTTAAAATCCCACACAGGGCCGTGTGATTTTGAGAAAGTTGTAAAAATGACAGTTGAGAAGATGCGCCAAGACACTGCGCCAAAGTATTGCGCCAAAGTTACGTGAAAATAAACCCCCACATAAATCCTTTGATAAATACCCCCATTGTCTCTTCACACAGAATGTTTGGAGAGCATTTGACCTGTATTATGTGTCGACATATGCACCAAAAAACCCATCCAATGTTTGTCCCATTGTTTTTTTTTTATTTATTTTTTATGGGAATATGTATCAATTTTCACACGGCAAACTGTGGGGGGGGGGGAGGCTGTATATCAAATAGGACGGTAAAAATTAGGGATCGACCGATATCGTTTTTTTTAGGGCCGATAGCCGATAACTTATACCGATATTCTGGTATAAGTTATTGGCTATTTATCCCCCCTCGACACCGCTGCAGATCATTGATTTAAAGCGGGCGCTTTAAATCAATGCACTGCAGTGGCTTTTGCGGTGCCATAGGCCGCCGCCACCACCCGCTTCTCTCCCCCTACCTGTCAGGGTGGTCCGGGCCATCCATCCATCCTTCCTGTAGTGTCCGGCGGCATTCCGGGTGGAGGGTGAACCGGTCCGGGCTGTCCTTCTCCGGGGGTCATCTTCTCCACTCCGGGCAGGCTCTGGCCTAGTACGCTGCATAGACGCCCGTGCACAGCGACGCACCTGACGTCACGGCGTAGCGGCGTCTATGCAGTTAAAAAAAAATTTATTGACTCGGAGGGTGGGGGAGGGGCCCGACCGGTATAGCGGTACGGGCAAAAATTCATACCGGTATACCGCCCAGCACTACGGCTGAGGGTGTGACGCGGTGCGGTGGGTCGGGGGGGCGGTGGCGGGGCTGGGGGCGGTTGCGGTGGATCGGGGCGGCGGTGGCAGTGCGGGGCATTATCTGCTTATCGGCAAGGTAATTGCCGATACCGATAATGCCCAAAATCGTGATTATCGGCCGATAATATCGGCCATACCGATAATCGGTCGATCCCTAGTAAAAATGACATGCTTAATTCATGCATGTTCTCCATGGCAAATGTGTCAGAAGCTCAAGTGTTGCTCTGATATGATCATAAATCGGCTTAGTAAATTGTTCAGGGGAAGAGCTGGAGATGAAGCCACCAAGCAGCGCTTCTGATAAATTTCACACTAAATAAGAAAGAGCAGCATGTACTGTGATGTATACAGCATTATTGCAATTCAATAATTAAAAAATGATATACTAATGTATAATAAAGCCTTGTTAGACTAAACATGAAGGGCTATAGACCTAACATTTAGCAAAACAAGAGAAAATTACAACATCGTGAAAACAAAAAACCTTGCCCTCAACTTCCATAATGTTTCTCCGAAAACTTGCACAATAAAACATGAATAACCCCCCCCCAAATGTTACAGACAAAGCTGTGCCAGGAAGAGCTGTGTTTCTTTTATTGGTTATTATAACTGAAAGGCTTTGGATATAGCATCTTTAATGCACTTTAGTTGTCTGTGAAAATGTATTGATGATCTCCAGTCTCTTACAAGAAAGGCTGCCAGATAATGATGTTGCCTCGAGCCAATAACTAAAAGAGATAAGAGTTGTACTATTCTACATAGATGAGGCACAAAACACAGGTCTGATAACATAAGAGGCCTAATTTCAAGGCATGCTATAGGGAGTAGGATTTGAGTAAGATTTGTTATCTGCCAGGTAGAAATAAGACTTGTGTTTTCTGACATTAAAGGGGTTATCCAGGAATCGAAAAACAGACCTGTTTTCTTTCAAAGACCACTCCCTGTCTCTCTCCACTTTGGGTGGAAAAATGTGCACACCCAGAAAAAGTAAAAATAAATCAAAACCTCTTTATTGCAGGACAATCACAAAAAGACACATGCATTTAAAAACACTTAAAAAGCTATGGTATGGTATTGTCTTTGCCTCAAGTTTCTTTGTTATATATACTGTATACCATTGTTGCACCCCACCTTATACATTGGGTTGAGCCCTCCTTTCCTTTTATTGGTGCCCTTTTTTGTTCTTTTTTTTTGTGGCATTACAATTTGGCTACATTCACTTTAATGGAACTACTGCATTTTTCGCCCTATAGGACGCACCGGCGTATAAGACGCACCCTATTTTTAGGTGCAAAATCTAAAAAAATTTAAGATTTTGAACCCAATAGTGGTCTTCAACATGCGGACCTCCAGATGTTGCAAAACTACAACTCCCAGCATGCCCAGACAGCCGTTGGCTGTCCGGGCATGCTGGGAGTTGTAGTTTTGCAACATCTGGAGGTCTGCAGATTGAAGAACAATGCATAGGAGGTAATACTCACGTGTCCCCGCCACTCCGGACCCGTCACCGCTGCCCTGGATGTCGCTCCATCGCTGTCGCCGTGTCCCCGTCGCTCTGCTGCTGAACATCTCTGCTGCCGGCCGGGTATCCTCGCTCTCCGTCGCCGTCATCACAGAGGATCCCTGAACGGAGAAGACACCGAGGAGGCAGGTAAGGTCCCTCCCGGTGTCCTGTAAGCACTAACCCGGCTATTCAGTTGGGCTGTTCGGTACCGCCCGACTGAACAGCCGGATTAGTGTTACTTTCCCTTCAGACGCGGCGGTCAGCTTTGATCGCCACGTCTGAAGGGTTAATACAGGGCATCACCGCGATCGGTGATGTCCTGTATTAGCCGCGGGTCCCGGCCGTTGATGGCCGCAGGGACCGCCGCGATAGGGGTGTATTCACCGTATAAGACGCACCGACTCTTTTCCCCCACAGTTTTGGGGAAGAAAAAGTGCGTCTTATACGGTGAAAAATACGGTAAGCTGTAGAACCGCACCCAACCTGGAGACAGACAGGGAGTGGTATTTGAAAGAAGTTATCTCTGTTCTTCGATTACTGGATAACCCTTTAAAGTTCTTGATGGCCATACCTATTGCAGAAATATCCAAAGTCATGGCTACCATATAAATGGTGCAGGGGTAGCAGACCTATCTGGATCCTTGGGGCACAAAGGCCATCATACTACATAAGAAGACACCAGTATTGTAAATTGCAATTGGTAGGTGGGGCCCTCTTAAAAATATTGCATTTGAGTCGAAGAACTTCAAGTCAGCGTTTTGTAAATATTTACATTTAAATAGTTTTGTAGGTCTAAAAGAATCACAGAAAATAGAGTCTAAATGACTAGAGTACCTGTCAGGACGGTCCAGCAGTGGGATGTATGAAAACTGGCTGGGCATTCTCGTAGCCTGAGACTTGGCCCGACATGATGTAGTCAGGAGTCAAAATGCTGGAAGACCAATGCAAAGTCTACAGGACTTCCGTAATTTTGACTTATGTCAGGCCAAGTCTAAGGCTACAAGAATACCTGGCCATCGGTGTGGCAGGTACTCTTTAAAATTATAGAAAAGAGGCCATACTCACAAGTTCACAAATCTATTCCCACCATAATGTAGACAAGTCACAATGCTATATGAGGGACGTTGCAGAGATGCAAAAAAACTGATGAATAGCTATTCAAGAGGGCTTTAAAGGGGTACTCCTCTACTAGACATCTTAACTCCTATCCAAAGGATAAAGGATAAGATGTCTGATCATGGGGGTCCCCCTGCTGGGGCCCACGCAGTCTCCCACAGCATCCGGCATTTCAAATAAATGCTGGGTCCCTGCGGCAGTGGTTGTGACGTCAGCTGTCAGGCAGGCCGTCCAGTAACTTATATGTGCGCCACACAAAGCACTGGCACCCTGGGCTCCCCCAGCATCACAGGCCACATCCAAAAATATACCAGACATGATAAACAGGAGATATAAGTGGATATTGTGACCAAAATATGCAAGCTCGCAACCTGCGTCAAGGGTCAGTATGTTGTAACTAACAGTGTTTTCCAGTAAATATAATCTTCTTGGAGGATCTTGTGTTCTCTCCTTAACGCCTTCCAAATATGGTTGAAGCAAACTTTTGATGAAGCGGATAAGAACGGAGATGGCAGCTTAAGCATCAATGAGGTTCTGCAGCTGATGCATAAACTGAATGTCAACCTGCCTCGCCAGAAAGTGAAGCAAATGTTCAAGGTTAGTAACTCTGTAACTAGCAAAGGCTCAGGAATACAGTGGTCTCCCAACATACAATGGCCCCCACATACGATCGATTCAACATATGATTGCCTCTCAGTGGCCATCGTATGTTAAATGCAGCATCAACATACGATGCTTCTGTATGTTGGGGCCATCGCAAAAAGGGCTATCCGGCAGCGCTGACTTCTTCAGCTGCCACCAGATAGTCGTTTAATGTGCCCCATGTGCCCTGCTCAATGATACTCACATGTCCCCACCGCTCCGGACCATCAGTTCGCTGCTCCTCTGCTGCCGCATCACTACGTCGCTGCTGCCCTGCGCCGTCGTCGTGTCGCTGCTCACTTCGCCCCGTCGTCCAATAGGGGTGGTATGAGCGGTGTCGTGATGACAGGGTCGGAAAACAGGGCAGCGGCGACGTAGTGATACGGCAGCAGAGGAGCTGCGAACTGACAGGCCAGAGCAATGGGGACATGTGAGTATCATTGAGCATCAATGTACGACAAACCCTCAACATACGATGGTTTCAGCAAACGATGGTCCGCCTGGAACCAATTACTATTGTAAGTTGAGGGACCACTGTATTGTTTATTGTATTGATCAGGCAGAAATAATACACCAAAGTATACCTTCTAAGAATACTGGACCTGCACTATGTAAAGCAGAGATTTCAAACTGTGATCCTCCTCCATATGTTGCAAAACTTCAACTCCGAGCATGCCCGGACAGCCAATGGCAGTCCGGGCATGCTGGGAGTTCGTTTTGCAATATCTGGAGGGCCACATGATCATTGATGTAAATAATTAGTTTGTTTTTGTCCTGGTATGTGAACTGTGTAAGGGCCCTGATTAGAGATGAGCAAACTTACTGTAAATTCAATTCGTCACGAACTTTTCAGCTCGGCGGTTGCTGACTTTTACGGCATAAATTAGTTCAGCTTTCCGGTGGTCCGGTGGGCTGGAAAAGGTGGATACAGTCCTAGAAAAGAGTCTCCTAGGACTGTATCCACCTTTTCCAGCCCACAGGAGCACCTGAAAGCTGAACTAATTTATGCAGGAAAAGTCATCAACTGCTGAGCCGAGAAGTTCGTTACAAATCGAATTTACTGTAAGTTCGCTCATCTCTAGCCCTGATGTATGGAGCAGTATTTAAGGTCAGTGCCCAATAATGTGTTCATGGTGACAGATCGCTTGACAGGCTTATCTCTGCCATCCTCTTAATATACATGTAGCAAACTCTTTGATGCCGAGAGAGAATAAGCCTTACAACCCAAGAGAAATCTTGTTAAATTTGGCCATAAAAACTTGATCCTGTCATGTCTCGTCTTAGGTCTTCTGTTAGCCCATGTGATCAGGTTACAGTCACTGGTGTTTAAGGTAAAACGCCATCTGGTATTTTAAATAACTATACAGTTTAATTGCTATTTAAAAAAAAAAAATTTTACAATAATTTTCAAAAGTTTGTTTTAAACTCTGCAGGTAATTTAGAAATGCAAAGTAAATCCCCAGCTACCAATTAGCAAAAACTGATCCGGTGTAAAAGATTGTGAGAATAAATATTTGATTTTGATTTGTACGATATGAAGCCTTATTAACAAGTTCTACGCCAGGCGTGCGTTTCCTGGTGGTATTCCCTTGGCGTTGTTAAGCAGCTGCTAAGAGCTGACCGATCAGACGCAGAGCTTGCTAATAATTGATCCATATGAATCAATCTTTGTTTATAGGAGTAATACTGAAATGGATTGTTGTAATGTATTTAGGTATGGAAATCTGTGAAGGTAAATATGAAGGCTGTGTATACCTGTTTTGATGCTTGGTCTCCCTGTATGCTGGGAGTCATAGTTTAGCAACGACTGGAGGATGGGGATCCTAGCAAAAGCATGATTCACTGGGCTCGCTGAACTTTTCCAAAAAGTTTGGTTCTTTGTGAACTAGCAATACAATAACCTTCAAAACATGTGTATAACACTGCCGAAGAGTTCTAAAGCCTCTGTAGAACACTGCTAGGGTCACCTAAGATTGTATTAAAGGAGTAGTCCAGTGGTGATTCAGTGGTGAGCAACTTATCCCCTATCCTAAGGATAGGGGATAAGTTGCAGATCGCGGGGGGTCCGACCACTGGGGCCCCCTGCGATCTCCTGTACGGAGCCCCGACAGCCCGCGGGAAGGGGGCGTGTCGACCTCCGCACGAGGCGGCGGCCGACACGCCCCCTCAATACAACTCTATGGCAGAGCCGAAGCGCTGCCTTCGGCAATCTCCGGCTCTGCCATAGAGATGTATTGAGGGGGCGTGTCGGCCGCCGCCTCGTGCGGGGGTCGACACCCGCTATCTCGGCGGAGAGCCGGGGCCCCATACAGAGAGATCGCAGGGGGCCCCAGCGGTTGGACCCCCCGCGATCTCAAACTTATCCCCTATCCTTAGGATAGGGGATAAGTTTTTCACCACTGGACTACCCCTTTAAAGTAGTTTTAAGGTGGTTTTAAATTTATGTCCAAGTTACGGCGACATGTGGCAACCCATGGTAACTAACAGCTTGTTTAAAAACACACTGTGCTATCGGATTTTGTTTGCTTTTTAACTTGCAAAATAGTCAAGAAAAAATAGCTTTTTTAAATATTAAAAAGTTTTAAAAAATTATCCCTATTTATTTATTTATTTTATTTTTAAAGGATCATGGCGAGTTTTATAAGTGTAGGCCGGGCTGGTAGTAGCAGTACATCCCTTTGGTGATGATTCATGTCAAGTTGGAATGCTGGCTTTAAAAACTTCGTCTTCATGTACTCGAATGTGAAGATGCGCCCTCTCCTGCTTCTTGCAGGGGTAGCTCTGGCACAGGGAGTGGAGCTTTGACTTAGCAGAAAGTGAACCGCCATTTGGCAGGTGTTTGCTGTTGGTAAACCGTGGAAAGCTGACTGCGTAGCTTGTTTTTATAAAAATCCAATTTAGTCTCTACCATTCTGGCTTAATACTGAGTCTAAAAGTGTGGCTATCCAGTACTCATTTCTTTCTTTCATGTGCACAATAAGGCCGGTCAGCGTCAACAGACAGTGGTAAACTAGTGATAGCCAGTGGACAGCAGACAGTGGTGGACTAGTGATAGTTGTAGCCAGTGGACAGCAGGCAGTGGTGGACTAGTGATAGTTGTAGCCAGTGGACAGCAGGCAGTGGTGGACTAGTGATAGTTGTAGCCAGTGGACAGCAGGCAGTGGTGGACTAGTGATAGTTGTAGCCAGTGGACAGCAGGCAGTGGTGGACTAGTGATAGTCGTAGCCAGGCCTTGTGATGTCGCTCCATATGGTAACAAAGTAGTAATTCCTAAACTTAGGCCCTGGCCATGCCTTACTTTCTGTTTGCCGAGTTGCAAGAGGGTTGGTGTCTCAAAATAGTCAAGAAGCAAAAAATGTTTCAACTTTTCAGTGTTTACAAATGTGATCACTTTTGGATTGGTGTTTTAAAATAGGGAATAAGGAAAAAAAAATTATAATAATAAATATATATATATATATATATATATATATATATATATATATATATATATATAATTATGCAAAGTTTCTCATCACACCACCTTATAAGGTAGTGTGCCCTCTGATCAGCTCTGGCTCTGGTTACAAAGTCTCAGAGCCAGAGCTGATTAGACGGCACACTACCTTATATGGTGGTGTGATGAGAAACTTTGCATACTTCTTACCCAGAAAGTGCTAATGGCCTTTTTGAATCTCTGTTTTACACCAGAAGCAGTGCCTCTCCCTGAGGAAAATACTCCTCCCATATATATATATATATATATATATATATATATATATATATATATATATATACCTTTCTATATTTTTCAGCCAACGGCTGTCCAGGCATGCTGGGAGTTGTAGTTTTGCAACAGCTGGAGGCACCCTGGTCGGGAAACACTGGTCTAGCACCATGCAACCTCCATGATTTCCAACAAGGTTGGCAGTCTTTAAGTGACCATTGCAAAAAGTCAATCATTAAAGGGGTACTCCAGTGGAAAACTTTTTTTTTTTTTTTTTTTTAATCAGCTGGTGCCAGAAAGTTAAACAGATTTGTAAATTACTTCTATTAAAAAATATTAAATCTTTCCAGTACTTGTTAGGGTCTGTATACTACAGAGGAAATGGTTTTCTTTTTGGAACACAGAGCTCTCTGCTGACATCATGACCACAGTGCTCTCTGCTGACATCTCTGTCCATTTTAGGAACTGTCCAGAGCAGCATATGTTTGCTATGGGGATTTTCTCCTACTCTGGACAGTTCTTAAAATGGACAGAGGTGTCAGCAGAGAGCACTGTGGTCATGATGTCAGCAGGGAGCTCTGTGTTCCAAAAAGAAAACCATTTCCTCTGTAGTATTCAGCAGCTAATAAGTACTGGAAGGATTAAGATTTTTAATAGAAGTAATTTACAAATCTGTTTAACTTTCTGGCACCAGTTGATTTAAAAAAAAAGTTTTCCACGGGAGTACCCATTTAAGAAAATTTCGTCCAAATTTTCAAACTTTTAAATATACAGTAACACGTATCTTGAGACTTGGAATAAAAAAAACTTTTTGAACAGATTCGATATTGCTTGTAAAGAATACAGGTCCCATTTCCTGAAGGGTCCGTTGTTCCTAAATCTCTTCTGTTTATAAGGCAAAGGCCGATTGTTTCCCTGCTGAACACAATAGCTTATTTTTTATCTATTGTTCATATTGAAGTTCTGTAAGAACAGATCTGAAATCCTGGAGCACAAGTTGGAGACGCTGCCCTGCCGTTCACTTGCGTGTGATTGACACACTCGCTATTGTCTGATCTTTGCTGCTTGGCAGATAAAGCGGATCCGGAGATGCTCTGCTGGAGTCTGTGGCTTAGGAGCAGATCTCAATAAAAAAGACATCTTCTGCCTTGTTAAAAATAATGAGAATGAGGAATTTACTGTATGTGAACCTGCATCGCAGACATATAGAAAAGAGATCTGTTCTCTGGGTAGAAAGGCTTTGTAGTTTTCAGGCAGCTAAGAAAGTTGCCAGGTCATAATGTGCGCACAGGTTCTCTTTCCGTGTCTATCTGAGAATTAGTGATGAGCGGCGGGGGCCATATTCGAATTTGCGAAATTTCGCGTATATATAGACGAATATTCATCCTATGTTCGCGAAATCCGCATATGCGCTATGTTCGTTCACTTTTTTTCCATGCGAAAATCGTAATGAAATTCGTATAGTGCACATGCGCGATTACCGTATTTTTCGCCGTATAAGACTCCCTTTTTCTTCCCCAAAACTGGGGGGGGGGGGGGGGGGAAAGTTGGTGCATCTTATGCGGCACATACACATTAAAACCGGCGGTCCCTGCGGCCATCAACGGCCGGGACCCGCGGCTAATACAGGACATCACCGATCGCGCTGCTGCCCTGTTTTAACCCTTCAGACGCGGCAATCAAAGCTGACCGCCGCGTCTGAAGCGAAAGTGACACTAACCCGGCTGCTTAATCGGGCTGTTCGGGACCGCTGCGGGGAAATCGCGGCGTCCTGAACAGCTTACAGGACACCGGGAGGGACCTTACCTGCCTCCTCGGTGTCTGCTCCGTGCCGGGATCCCCTGCATGGCCGGCGCTCTCCTTCGTCGTCATCACGTCGTCGCGCACGCTGTCCGGTCATCCAATAGCAGCGGCGTGCGTAGCGACTTGATGGCGGCGACGGAGAGCGAGGATACCGGGCAGCAGAGAAGTTCCGGAGTCGTTCCTGGGGCCGCGGCGACAGCGATGGAGGGCGACATCCAGGGCTGTGGTGATGAGCGGTGACGGGTCCAGAGCGGCGGGGACACGTGAGTATTACCTCCTATACCAGTGGTCTTCAACCTGCGGACCTCCAGATGTTGCAAAACTACAACTTCCAGCATGCCCGGACAGCCATCGGCTGTCCGAGCATGCTGGGAGTTGTAGTTTTGCAACATCTGGAGGTCCGCAGGTTGAAGATCACTGTCCTATACTTTACATTGTATTTGGTTCAGAATCTTTATTTTCTAGATTTTTATGCTTTAAAATTGGGTGCGTCTTACATGACGAAAAATACTTTATATCTTTCAACTAACTAACACTATACCCTAGACTAGAACCTATCTGCTAAACTAATCTACCCTATCTAAAGCTAAAAGAAGGGATGGATCAGTGTCCTCTGGAAGTGCCAATATTCGCGAATATTTGCATAGTTGCATGTACGAAATATTCGCCTTCCTCACAGTAAATAATATTGGAGCCTTCTTTTTTTTTCTTCTTTTTTTACATAGATAACATGATTGTTGTGATGTGTACTGTGAAAAAAAAAAAGAATATTCGTCATTGCGAATCTATAGCGCTATATTTTAAATATTCACAAAATCACAAAGTGCCGATATTTGCGTTAGCCATGAAAGTTGCTTTATCAAGCAAGACTATAAAAAATTAACCATTGCTATATTGGTGTGTTTTTTTTTTTTTAACACGGCAGGGGCACCAATGCCCAGGGGCTACTGGCGACTTTGAAGAACTCTCTTTTTGGCTCTGGCTCCATTGGGACATACTTTCCCATAGGCATTCCATCGGTATATAACATCAAAGTATAACAACAGACTGTACATATTCTATGCATCTAGATAAAGAATAGATATTTTTTCATCCACTTGAAAGTTAGAGGAAAGAAGTAAACTTCTTGTAGTGGAATTTATATTGCTCCTCATTGAAAAATGTAAAAAAAAAAAAAAAATTTAGTTATTTTTTTTTCTAGTGTTCTTTTTTTTTTTTTGTAACATTTTAGGCTACTTTCACACTGCCGTTGTGACCCGTATGCAACGGGTCTGTTAGGCTCTTTTTTTTTTTAGACCATTATCAGGACGGGTCACGACAGGCATGGGGATGGGTCACAACGACACGGCCTGTTCCTATTAAATACAATGGGGGTCTGTTGTTTTACACATGTATAGCGGGAGGAAGAGACTGTGCATGCACTCATTTTTCTCCTGCTATACTCCTCTGTACCGCCGGATCACAACATCAGTGTGAAAGTAGCCTTAGCATAAGCCTAGAATAGGCACATTGGGGGCGAGTTAATGATGACTAACGCTTCTTACGCTAGTCTAAAGTGGACAAAATGTGCCTGGTTTATGAACTAACACAATACTCTTAATAGGTTTGGCGCATCGTTCACTGTCCATATGATCCACACACTATGAGAGAGAGTGTAGATTACTGGCAAAACACCCATCCAGCGAAGCTCTGCCCACTTTTGTGGCATGAACTGCATGAAAGGGGCAAAGTTGTAAAGTTTATACAAAATAAGTCGAGTACAAAGATTTTTGACTTTCGTGTGCTAGAAAAACTGTATAGTTGCTTACTAAATTCTTAGATTTCTTTAAGTAGCAAAACGGATGTAACACAGCAGAATTTATCATTTAATAGCATACATAAAAAGACAAAAAGGTACCCGCACTCACCGCAAGGAAACAGCAGACCAACTTCTATGGCATCTCAGACAGATCCGACTTCAGGCTGACAGCAGGGCGCTCAGAGTGGAGACGAATGCCGGCAAAGTTTCGCGCGAAACTTTGCCGGCAGTCGTCTCCACTCTGAGCGCCCTGCTGTCAGCCTGATGTCGGATCTGTCTGAGATGCCATAGAAGTTGGTCTGCTGTTTCCTTGCGGTGAGTGCGGGTACCTTTTTGTCTTCTTATGTATGCTATTGAGTGACTTCGGGTTTCTTGGTTCCCAGCACCTCCGGACCCACAGGCATCAGGACTCCGCTTTGTTACAGTGACAGAACGCTAGCCTCCACAGTACATGCTGACACAATTGGTCTTTCTCCACAGCAGTGCCCTCTAGCTTGTGTTAGTTAGAATTTATAATTTAGCTTGACTTACAATCCTGCAACCTATTGCACATGGGACTCACAGGCAACGGGTAACCAAGTCATAGATTATTAGAAAATATTAGTTTCTGGGACCCCTAAAGATGACTAGAATGGAGGGGTCTATGCCGCATTCTGCTCTCACAACTGAGCTGCAACTATTCTGTATCTTCTTCCAGTAAATGAGACTGTAAGGCAACGTTCACATGGCGTAAAATATGCGGAATGCTCGCACAGAAAACGGGACAAACATTCGGCATATTTTCACAAACTGGTGGGCGCTAGTGTAACTCGTAAATGCGCCATTTGATAGACGGCAATGCATTTCTGAGCGAAATCCGCAGAAAGAATAGACTAGACATGTCGGAATCGGGATTTCCGTGGCAGAAACTCCACCATGTGCACAGTACAGCAGAATCCCAATGAAATCAATGTGACTCTGCTGTAGCGGAATGTCCATGTGGAATATTATGTCAGAAATCTGTACAGAAATTCTTTTGTGTAAACATAGCCTCATAGTGCAGCAGCAGTACAGTAATCTCAGATCACAAGGACTTCAGTCAAGCAACATGCTGATGGCACTTCTATTAAACATGACACATTTAGCTTTGACACATCATATGTGATAGAAGTGCTATCAATTCAGAGTAAAGATATATTATATTTATATAGGTCCAGATAGATAGATAGATAGATATAAATAAATACATTTGAAAAAAATTAAATAAATTTATTAAATATAAATAAATAAAATAAATAAAATAAGAATTAATAAAATAAACAAAATAAAGGAATTAAAAAATAATAAATAAAATAAATAAAAATAAAATAAAAATAATAAAATTGAAGTTATGGTTATGGTCTAACACAGTGCTCCCCAACCTGTTTTCCTTCCGCTGTTGCAAAACTACAACTCCTAGCATGCCCGGACAGCCAAAGGCTGTCCGGGCATGCTGGGAGTTGTAGTTTTGCAACAGCTGGAGGCACCCTAGTTGGGAAAAGCTGGTAAAGCACACAGCACTAGCACAGCCCGCACTGAGGAAGACGTTTTTTTTTTCTTGTAATCTTATTGTGCAGTCTCTGTCCATGGTGCTGAAAACCCAAGCTTGATCAGTAATAGAATACAGCGACTTTTATGAAATGCATAGATGGGGCAAAGCTGAATTTATAATAATAATAATTTTTTATTTATATAGCGCACACAGATTCTGCAGCACTGTACACTCAAACTGGACCCTGTCCCTACTCGCAATCTAAATTCAGTATGTTTTGGAGTGTGGGAGGAAGCCCATACAAACACAGGGAGAACATGCAAACTCCTATGTAGATGTTGCCCATGGTGGGATTTGAACCCAGGACCCCGGTCAACAGTGCTGACCATTTGGAGTTTTGCAGTTTACATAACACGCTCCTCATCATGTAAGAGACTTGCCTGCAGTATAAGACTACTACTATTCTTTGGCTCTGCTGCGCTTAAAGGGGTTGTCCACCATAAGGTGATTTTAGTATGTACCTGGCAGACAGTAATGGACATGCTGAGAAAGGATCTGCTCTTGTCTTGGGGCTAAATGGCTATGTTGTGAGATTACCATAACACACTGGCTAGCTTTTTGTGAACTGGTATTTCCTGTTTGACTCTTTTTTTGACTACAAATCCCATAATTCCATTTTCCTCCCTCCCACACATCAGCCACCCCACCCATTGAAACATAAATGAGCTGCATCCATTCAAAAGACCTATGGTTTTCAATCAGGGTGCCTCCAGCTGTTGCATTAGTTGCAGATTGGTCTCACTCCCACCAAGCGATCCCTCCACCCATTGAAGCAGACAGGCTCCCTGTCATCAGCTGACTAGTGATGTCAGGTCTCGGCCGCATTGCAACCTGGGAAAAATCTGAGACAACAGTCATTTTTTATGCTGGTAAAAATAAATAATTGGGGGAAAACCATAGAAGAATTGTGAGAAAACCGTCACACACAGGTACAGCCACTATATTATGAACTACACTAACTTTACAGCCCCTGTAGCATAGTCAAATAAAAAAAATCCTGGAATATCCCTTTAACACCCTGAGCTCTGCTGTAGAAGTTTTGTGCCGTTTTTATATTTTTTATTATGTTCCGAAGAAACTGGTCCCCTCAGACAACTGCAAAAGAAAAAACTAACCCAGAGATTGTCCCTGAAGGTAATAATATGACAAAATATTTTCCATTTCCCCAATTCTTTGTTCTGCTGGGTCTCTTGTCAATCCCTTTCCAGTCACTCTGATGCTGACAGATAGTGATAGGAAAAATGCTTATGGCATTTCCTAAAGACATTTCCTCCCAAGGGGTAAAAGGGGTCGGTGCTCCTGCTGCGTCTCGAATTAGAAACCCGGGGCTTTAGCTGGTTGCAAACAATTAGTATATCAAAATAGGAAACAAGGCGCTTCTAAGCAATCTCTAAATAGTGCTCTTTAGGGGGGGCTTTCTGTTTTTATGATTAATTTCTGCACTGTGGATTTCTACATAATTTTGTTTGCAGCTGGGGAACATACAAACACACATGCTTAAAGTGGTACTCTGCAGGAAAAAAATGCGTTGAAATCAACTGGTGACAGAAAGTTATACAGATTTGTAAATGACTTCTATTTAAAAATCTTAATCCTTCCAGTACTTATAGCTGCGGCATGCTCCAGAGGAAGTTGTGTAGTTCTTTCCAATCAGACCACAGTGCTCTCTGCTGACACCTCTGTCTGTTTCAGGAACTGTCCAGAGTAGAAACTGATCCCCATAGCAAACCTCTCCTGCTGTGGACTGTTCCTGACACGGACAGAGGTGTCGGCAGAGAGCACTGTGGTCAGACAGAAAATAACTATACAACTTCCTCTGGAGCATACAGCAGCTGATAAGTAATGGAAGGATTAAGATTTTTTCATAGAAGTGATTTAAAAATCTGTTTAACTTTCTGACACCAGTTCATTTGAAAATATATTTTTTTTGCTCCATAGTACACCTTTAAAGAGAACCTGTCATCACTTTCATGCTGCCTGAAGCACAAGTACCCGGCTGCATATGCCTGCCCCATCATCTTTGATTGATAAATCTCCCCTTTACACAAACAGGGAGGGAGTTATCGTTCAGGAGTATCTACCAGGACCCCCAGTTATCATCAGAGATAAAAGCTGAGGCATGCTGGGAGTTGTAGTTTTGTAACAGCTTGAGGCACACTAGTTGGTTGGAAAACACTGCCCTAACCTTTTCCCCTGGCAATAAGCACCTGGAGCGCATGCATGTAACCCCTTCCACTCCACCCCTGGCCCTGTCCCACTCCCACTCATCTTTCCTATGAATAGGTTGTCCTGCCAGATATTCCCGGAACTACTTTGCTAAATGGCCCCTTGACTATAGTTGTATTGAGTCGCATCTTTTTTTGCGTATAGATGTGGAGTTGCATTTTCTCTGCTGTGCACAGATTTGTAAATTACTTCTATTTAAAAAATGTTAATCCTTCCAGTACTTATCAGCTGCTGTATACTACAGATGAAGTTCTTTTCTTTTTGAATTTCTTTTATGTCTGACCACAGTGCTCTCTGCTGACACCTCTATCCTTGTAGGTACTGTCCAGAGCAGGAGGAAATCCCCATAGCAAACCTCTCCTGCTCTGGACAGTTCCTGACATGGACAGAGGTGTCAGCAGAGAGCACTGTGGTCAGACTGAAAGGGAAATCAAAAAGAAAAGAACTTCCTGTGGAGCATATAGCAGCTGATAAGTACTGGAAGGATTAAGATTTTTAAATAGAAGTAATTTACAAATCAGTTTCACTTTCTTGCACCAGTTGATTTAAAGAAAAAATGTTTTCCAGCAGAGTACCCCTTTAAGGATTGAAGAGAAGTTCCAAAAAAAAACTGCTTTTATTCTTCGTTTTGTTAGAATTATGGTCTAACACAGTGCGCCCCAATCTCGGTGCCTCCAGCTTTTGTGAAAAACTGCAACCCCTAACATGCCCAAACAGCCTTTGGCTGTCCAGGCATGCTAAGATTTGTAGTTTTGCAACAGCTGAAGGCACCCTGGTTGGAAAACACTTAGCAAACCTTAAATTGTATATAAAACATTTCCATAGATTATCCATTGCCCTTTCAATGTTTGGATCTCTCTGCACTACTGGCTGAGGAAAATTAATAAAAAAAAGTGCATGAAAACGTATGGTATGACCTGTGCTTTAAAGTTCTCCTGAAGGAATCACCGGATAAACCGAAAGTCTAGTTCATACTTTTAGCACAGTTTATTTTTCTTTTAGCTCCAGCTGCCTATTGATCCAAATACAATTTCTCGCATACTTCTCATCCCTTTGGGCTCCAATTTTAACTTTGCAATTTTGAGACTGATTTTCTATTTATTTTTTTTACAAAGTCTGAATTGAACCATAATCTTAGCGGTGAACAGTTTGCTACCAATGTTACAAAAAAGGAGTAGTCTAGAAGAGATGGTGGCTCTTACCATGTCGCAATAACTTTGGGCACACCACATGAAAGGGATTTTCTAGGAGTTTAGATTCAATAGGTTATTTTTAGGACATGCTATCAATGTGTGATTGGTGGGGATCTTATTTCTAGGATATGAAGTATAAGGGCTGATGGGGTATTCCTGCCAGGGAAACTCCCCTGAGATCCAACTTACGGCTCTAAGTGCTTCAACGCAAAAAAAATAATGGCAGGGGGTGCACCAGTTGTGAAGAAGCACAGATGTTTATTAGGAAATAAAACAGGGACAATGTGTTTTCAGGTCCTATTCGACCAATAATTTGACCTGACAAAGAAAGGAGTAGTCCTCTGGAAACCTGTTGCCCCTGTTGTATTTCTTAACTAACATTGGTGATTCTTCACAACTGATGCACTCTGCCATATTTATTCAGTGAAGCTCTTAGGCCGGGTTAACACTGCAGAATTTCTCGAGGCAGAATTTCCACAGGAGAACCCACGGCGGTGCTAGGACCGAGCTGACTGCATTGCTGCCCCCATAGACGGCAAGATGCATTTCTGGGTGGATCTTTTGAAAGATCTGCTCAGAAATGCATTGCCATCTATGGGGAAGGCAATGCAGTCCATGCGGTCCTAGTGCTGCTGGCTCGATCTCCGTCAGAAATGCTGCCTGGAGATTCTGCAGTGTGAACCCGGCCTTAGAGCCAGAAGTCAGATCTCAGGAGGAATTCTCTGCCAGAAACACCCCATTAGCTCTTCATAACTGAACCGTTACTGACGGCCAGCAGCTCCTGAACTCCATACTGTTCATGTTCATGTCACATAAGGATTCTGCCATGTCAGCAAAGGAGCCTCCGCACAGCAGCACGCACCAATATCGGCTCAATTTGCAGATTTACTTTTATTTGCACTCCTTTTTCTACATGACTACCAATGGAGTTAACATAGTAAATACGTTGCTTTATGAAGATTATTTCCCTTACAGGTTCATAACTCTGGTTCATATCCTATATTAAATTATGTAGCTATTGTTGGAAAACCATACAAGTGCAATTTGCTAAAACCTTTCCTACATTGCGGCACACGTAGGATGCTTCATGTATAATACATGCCTGCAAGCAGGCGCTTCATTACATCTTAATACAGTTTTACAGTATGATTCCATTAAACAAAGTATTCACATGATGAACATTTCATGTATTCAAGCAAAAAAATTATTCCCAATACCAGTGAGGTTTCCTGCTCCCTCTATAGTCAACCAGCATGTGTTCCGGCATTAGATACAGAAATTGTTTATGATGTGAAGGTTTGTCATGAAAATACGTGATCCAGACTGGGCTACAGAATCATTAATAGACACATATTCAATTTTGCCCAACACTGTCTCAGATTTAATAAGAGAGGGAGCATAGTGATATGCGATATCACCATGGGTGGTATATGAACACTATGTGGCAGGGTCTACGGTGTTGAATATGTATGAACATGCTAATCTCACTCACAGTAGGTTTATATGTGAAGCCGACAAAGTGCTAAAAGGATCTATTGGTTCTACTAAGATTATTTCTTAAACTAGTTTTCCGAGCAACATTTGTTAAGTATAGGTCATCAATTTCAGGTCGTCTTCAGTGAAACAAAGGATGATGCAGACAGCACCATACATTGTGTAGTGGCCATTCTGCATTACTGCAGCTCAGCTCCCATTAAAGTATATGAGTGCGGAGCTGCAGTAACACGGAATGGCCACTACGCACTGTACGGAGCTGTCTGCTTCCTGCTTCGAATCACCGGATGCAGGTACCACAGCTCTGGCAAGCAGCTGGTCAAGGGAGTGGGATCCCAACCAATCTGAAATTGATGACCTAATTTGAGGTCTTGACAAACAGCTGATCAGTGGGGTTGTCGGGTGTTAGACCCCAACCAATCTACCATGACCTCAAAATAGGCCATTAATTTCACATTGGTTGGGGTCCAACACCCGACATCCCCACTGATCAGCTGTTTTTCATGACCTCAAAGGAAAACGGTCACCCGTTCACCCACAATAAACCTGATACACTGGGTTGTAATGTGGTTGAACAGAAGACTGATGTAGGCTTTCTGACAGATATTCCTACCTGCATGCTGGTGCCCAGTCCCTCTGAAGTTTGGCTTCTTCCAGCGGTGGAGGCGGGCCCGCCAGCTGGATTTGCATATTCATGGGCAATGGTCACATTAGCTCTTTTGCTCACGTGGCTAGCACCCATGAATATTCAAATCCAGCTCGGTGTATCGGGTTTAGTGTTGGTGAGCGAGTGACCGTTCTCCTTTGAGATAGATCATCAATTTCAAACAGATGATCAGTGGGGGGGGGGGGGTGCCGGGGGAGGGTGGACCCCAACCAATCTGAAATTGATGACCTATCTCAGGGTAGGTCATCAAGTTTTGCCCAGAGATCCCTGTTAACAGGATATGGCATTTATATATGTTTGGGGGATTCTGACTTATAAGTCCCCGCCAATCCTAAGAGTCCCAGCACTGAATTCTGTAGCAAAACGCTTGATTGGGATGTTTTAACTTTATAAATGCAGAGTATCTACTTTATGGCATTACAGTGTTAATGCGCTACTGCAGAGATGGCTTTTTCCGTTGAGCAAATTGTGGCCCTTCAGATGCTGCAAAGCTATAACTCCCAGCATGCCCAACGCCCAAAAAACCGTTGGCTGTGAAAGGGATGGCCATGCATGTGCTCCAGGCACCCATTGCCAGGGGAAAGTTATGGGCTATGTTTTCCAACCAAGGTGCCTCCTACACCTGTTGTAAAACTACAACTCCAAGCATGCCCGGACAGCCTTCGGCTGTCTTGGCATGCTGGGAGTTGTTGTTTTGCAACAGCTAAAGGCACCCTGGTTGGTAAACACTGATACAAACAATAGTAAAAGTTCAGCTACCACAGGAAGGTGCCTAAAAGACAAGTACACATTGCACATAGGCCATTTTGAACATATCATTAAAAAATATGTTGATTTTTTTATTTTATTTTTTTATAAAGAAAAAAAAGGTCTCTTTTTTTTCCAGCTACATTTTGGCTCTTCTTCACAGTTCCCCAGTCCATAATATGTTTCCAAGCCTCATTTCACGAAAAACCATGTATGTTAGTCTAGAAGTGAGATGCATCCAAATATAGTAAACACCTATTCATCGATATGTATTGTCCAGGACGTCAATACTGAGCCCGGGCACAGCTCCTGCCAACATGCTTTAATTTCCTATAGCCGCTTGCTCTTCATTGGTTAATTTGGCTCAGACGTTCACGAATTGGCACACGTCTGAAAACCTGGCAGCTAGCATGTTCTCCCAGCCATTATTATTAGAATGGTTTTCAAAGTGCAGCTTCATATTCTTGTGGTGGTCTGCCAAACTAGTGTTGAAAATGAAAAGGCCAGAAAACAACGTATAACATTTAGTCTTCTCTAATGCTGGAACATATGTTGGCAGACAAGAAAGGAGTATTTAAGAATTATAGTCTTTGAATTGCCATATGCATGCTACAGTCTATGCTTAAAACGATGGACTGCGGCCCATCTGCCTCCTAATATGAGTGCCAGTTACCTATTATCTTGTTTGTCGTATGTAGCAACATTCTGTTGAATTTGAAGCGGGTATGCCAAGGGCCCAGGGTCTCAGAATAGGGCCACATGGGAAGTGCCTCCCTATCCCAAAATATGGGGTCCATGTTAGATAGGTTATATGTGGTACGATCCTCAGTCTTCCCCCTCCCCCCCCCCTTTCTTTTTCATAGGTTGAAAAGGGTAGGCTACAGGGGTCAAGTCCTCGTAAAAAAAAAAAAAAGTGTGGGAACTAAAGAACCCAAGATTTCCACTCAATGGCTGGTCCTGCAGGATTCCTGCTAATGGGAACGGTGTTCCAGCTGTGGGAAAATTGCAGGAACTTAGTTCCCATGCATTTCTGCTGGCCCTGGTAGGATGGTTTTACCTGTTGCTAGGTCATGTGGGTAAGCCGGCGGATTAGGAAGATTCTGTGATTGTTCACTCTTCCAGTGGTGAAAGAATTCCAGTATATATAGTCCTGCAGCTGGGGCCTAGGAGCACAGTCGGCACGGGGCGAGTCCGAAGAGGATCCCCCGCCCGCCCTCCCTTATGTTATGTTGGGAGCCTTTTTTATTAGAGGGGTGTCATCCAGCTTTGCTGGAAGGACAGGTTTTCCAATTTATGTTTTTATGAATTATTTATTATAAAGGTTTAGGTTAATTATTTATTAAAGTTATTAAATTGTGTGACCCTTTAAAACAGACAGTGGTTGTCTGTCTGTTTTATTGTAGATAAGTATCTATTTTTGGATTATGGAGGCTAACACTCCCAGCCAATTATATAAAACAAAAAATGTCTGGTCCTGAAGTTGAATTGTTATTATACAGAAAAGTAAGCCAGTCTTGTATATTACAGATCTTGTCTCATTTTGTCCCCCATTTGGCCTTTGTCTCTCTTCTGGCCAGTTTACCATCTGTCCCTCTCTTGCTTTTCCTAGGAAGCCGATACTGATGATAACCAGGGGACTCTTGGCTTTGATGAGTTCTGTGCGTTCTACAAGATGATGTCGACAAGAAGGGATCTCTACTTACTGATGCTCACATACAGCAATCACAAAGACCACCTAGACTCCGATGACCTAAAAAGATTCCTTGAAGTTGAACAGAAGGTAAGTACTTCAGATATGTCTTTTTCCAGACCACCTGAATTACCCAGGGTGTACAGAATTCACCAGTTTGACAGGGCTTCAATACGTTCATGTAAATTACATTTAACTTTTTCTCGATTTCTGCTCTATCAATCTTGTATGTGTGGTATTAAAGGGGTTTTCCGGCTTTATACATCTTATCCCCTATCCAAAGCATAGGAGATAAGATGTATGATTGCTGGGGACCCCGCAATCTCGGGGGGGGGGGGGTACTGCACTGAGATAATGGGGTCCTTAGCGGCAGGATCCCTGTGATCATTCATTTTATCCCCTATTCTTTGGATTTGGGGATAAGATGTATAAAGCCGGAATACGCCTTTAAATGTGTATGGCAGTATACTTTTTCCTCAGCATTTGAGCCCATGATGCCAAGTTATAATACTGTGTGATATGCTTCTATTAACCTCTGTGCATTGCTTTGTCCTGTTTTATGCATGGGACCTACACCCGGAAGTGCTGTAGTGCAAGTATTTTTTTGTTATAGTTGTCTCTGAACTGTAACAGCATGCCATGCGCCAAAGACAATGGCCCTCATTTACTATTGCAAACCCGACATGTTTTGTCGGGCTGTGCGCCAGATTCTGTCTTATTGCACCAGAAATTCTGTCTGCATCAGATTTTGCACCTGAATTTGCGCCAGAATTGAAAGACCCCCGACTAACTCTCCATTCTGCTAAGAAAACCCGAAAAGGGGGAGTGATCTCTGAAAATGGGCGTGTTCCCGACATTTTCACAAAAAACCAACATAGTTACTAAGGTTTCCACAGAAAATGTTGTGGATTTGAGCTGAAGAAAACCAGACAGATCAGAGCAGGTGTAAAACAAGCAAAGTGTAAGGAAAGTGGAAAATGTAGGGAAACCTTAGTAAATACCGTGGAAAATAAATAGTAGGGAATTAAAATCCACAAAGAAACCTACACAACACTCTTAGTAAATCAGGGCCAGTATGTCATAAGTCACATGGTCTCCAGGGGGTATAGTTATGCTGCGGTAGGTGGGCAAGTGGAAAGCATTACTTCAGTATGTCCCTTCCATCCTGCTGTCCACCCATCCACTGTGGCATAGCCACGCCCCTGGAGACCATGTGACAAAGCCATGTTCAGAGGTAATAGAAGCAGATTACACAGTATGACAATATCATGGACTCAAAGGCTGAAGAAAAAAGAATCCTGGAAAACTGCTGTAAATCAATAACATTTTGGCCAATAGTTTTTGTGTCTAAGCTTCCTGTCCTGGCCTGTGTCGTCATGGTTACAGACTACAAACAACCCCTGTGTAGTCTGATCCTGCAGTCATGCTCCATTCTGTATGACTTCTGATTTTTTCTAATACCAATTCAGTAGGTTAGTGAGAAGAATGTGTGACTGCATGAATATACTGCACGGGTTGGAGACATTTATTTAGTTATTCATTTTTTTTATTTAGTAAGATGCATTGACGTAGAAGGAAAACTCCTTGTCTCATCAAGGTCCTATTAGTCCTATCCCACACTTAGCAGTACCAGATACCTATCAACTGTTAGTGGAGATGAAGGGTCGCTCAACATTAAAATGAATTGAATTAAAAGGAATTGTCCCACTGCTTAAAACCTCCAGTGGTCAACTGTAACCTTCAGGGGAACCTCACAGAAGTAACTACCCAATATAATGAATTGAAGAGTTTACTTTTCTTTAGCGGTTGCACAACAACATTTCCCATCATGTTTCAGTTCTGCAACAGCTGGAAAGTCAAAAGTTTGGGTACAGTGCTGTAGGCAATATATTTTATATTCAGAGCATCTGTTGGTAGTTCTGTTAGGCTATGTTCACACACAGTATTGTGATTAGTATTGTTAGCCAAAACCTGGAGTGGAAGTGACTTTGTGCTTTGGCGTAGCTACACATTTTTAGAAAAAAACTTCTAAAGCACAAGTCGCACTGAAAAGTCTCTTAAAGGGGTATTTCAGTTTTTCCAGGATTCGATATTCCAGAAGTTCATATCAAATCAGAGTTTGGGGGTTCCACTTTTTCAACTCTTCTTATAGTCTATGACTGTTGTTGGAAACAGGGGTTAAAATTTTCTTCTTGATAGCTAATCCAAGGGAATAGACTTGCAATGCAGTGGCGTAACTTTAAAGGGGTATTCCAGGATTTTTTTTTATTTGACTCTGCTACAGGGTCTGAAAAGTTAGTGTAGTTCACAATATAGTGTCTGTACCTGTGTGTGACTGTTTCCTCACAATTCTTCTGTTATTTTCCCCCTAATGTTAATTTTAACCGCATACAAAATGTCTGTCTCAGATTTTCCCAGGTTGCAATGCAGCCAAGACCTGACTCACTAGTCAGCTGATGACAGGGAGCCTGTCTGCTTCAATGGGTGGAGGGATCGCTTGGTGGGCGAGGGATCAATCTGCAACTAATGCAACAGCTGTAGGCACCCTGATTGAAAACCACAGGTCTTTTGAATGGATGCAGCTCATTTATGTTTCAATGGGTGGGGTGGCTGATGTGTGAGAGGGAGGAAAATGGAATTATGGGATTTATAGTCAAATAAAGAAAACTGAAACAGGAAATACCAGTTCACAAAAAGCTAGCCACAGTGTTATGGTAATCTCACAACATAGCCATTTAGCCCCAAGACAAGTGCAGATCCTTCCTAAGCATGTCCATTACTGCCTGCCAGGTACGTACTAAAATCACCTTATGGTGGAGAACCCCTTTAACATCAACTGTGACAAATCGTGCAACAAATCAACACCACAAAAACAGGGTAAAACCAATGATTAATTCCTCCCAATGTGTGAACCCAGCTGTATATCTGAAGGAAAGAATAGCACTGTTGTTCTTGTCAAAACAATGGACATCACTATGGAACCCAATGTTCCCCATTAAAAGTCAAGTGAGCTCCATGGAGCAATGTTGGTGTCTTGTCAATTCGACTAATCAGCCCCTGCCATCTTGGTTTGTATTTTAATGGATAGCCTCATATGATCAGATGTTATACCCATTAAGTTATTTAAATATAAATGCTTGGGTTTTCTTCAATCGCACCTCAGCATTTCACAAGGTAATCACTGTAATACCCTGAATAAGTCACCAAACTAAGGCGGCCACATATCCATTTTCTTCCGCAAGCAAAGAACATTTCTGATAAATACATAAAAAATGAAATCTATAACATGGCCAAGTAATGTGTCTTCCATCATCGAGACTGTTACATTTTTGTGGAGAACTGTAATTGCATTTTTCCTTTCACAGTGTACAGCGCTCCAGCCAACACTTTCCAGAGTTTCATCTGATTGAAGTTGGCGTTTCACTGTAGGAATTGAAGTGAAGGAACTTTTTTAAGTTTTGAAGAATGACAAAAAAAAAAGGAAATAAAACTTTTGTGTCACTGTAGATGACAATGTACACATATTTCAGTGAAGGGAAGAGGGGTCAGGGGTCCCCCAACAACTGTTTTCACTTCATCATAGAAACTTATTTCTCTAGATATTTTCTCTAGGCCTGATGAGTTTTTCATTTCTGTGCTGGGCAAAGCAAATGTTTTATGCACCTCAATCTCCTTATAGATAAATACAATCAAGAGGGATTAAAACTGTAGAATGGACCTCTTCATCAACTGGAACCAGAGATATATACAGATTTGTAAATTACTTCTATTTAAATATCTTAAGCCTTCCAGTACTTATCAGCTGCTGTATGATCTAGAGGAAGTTGTGTAGTTCTTTCCAGTCTGACCACAGTGCTCTCTGTTCATGAGCAAGAGCAAATCTCCATAGCAAGCCTCTCCTGCTCTGGACAGAAAGCCACAATAAATCTATAAAGTCTGTTAAGCATGTGACCGACTGACTGTGTTTCCTCCCATAGTTTCAATTCCTAGTGATAATGTTTTTACCCTGCTAATAGCTTCTCTTCATGATATGACTTGACTGGTGCCCCCCAGTCAATAAGTGTCTGCAGATCAACAGATGGGCATCCACATACATGCGGCCCATAAGCCATTGGTCAGGGACCAGCCCCAAAAGCGGAAGTGGTATGTGAGAATTGCCTGCACCCTTCCCATATTTAGGATCATCGCAAACCTTTTTTTTCTTTCAGCCGAGAATTTTCCATCTGATTGAGATCTGGATTGTTTGTTGACGTGTCATTGAGGGGATCTCCCTTTTTTGGTGTCTTCCCTGGTCTACCTCGTTTTTTTTTCTTTTTCTAATCCTCCCACATGCACAAAAATTCTACTTGTTTCTACTTGCACAAAAATTCTCACATAACTGACAAGGAACAACCAACATCTTCTACAATCCTCTCCATTGTTTCAAATTAAAACTCTCGTGTTGTTGCCATGTCCTCTTTCAATTAGTCAAGTCTTCCAGCTTCGTAGAAGCAATTTCCCCTTTTAACTTTAGACTACTTCACATTTAGTTTAGAAATGGAAACTGAAAGGTGGGTCCATAAGTGGTTTCTCAATATTGAGTGATTCCATATTTTTGCTTCATGTAGAAAAACCTATGTATGCTATTAAATAAATTCTATTTCCTTTTACATACTGTACATAAGGTATATTTCATGAAGCCAGAATTTTTTTTAGCTACTGAACCAACATTGTTTTGTCTCAAATCTGTGATATACCGTATTTTTCGCCGTATAAGATGCACTTTTTCTTCCCCAAAACTGTGGGGGGGAAAAGTCGGTGCGTCTTATACGGCGAATACACCACTATCGCGGCGGTCCCTGCGGCCATCAACGGCCGGGACCCGCGGCTAATACAGGACATCACCGATCGCGGTGATGCCCTGTATTAACCCTTCAGACGCGGCGATCAAAGCTGACCGCCGCGTCTGAAGGGAAAGTGACACTAACCCGGCTGTTCAGTCGGCTGTTCGGGACCGCCGCGGTGAAATCGCGGCGGTCCCGAACAGCCCGACTGAATAGCCGGGTTAGTGCTTACAGGACACCGGGTGGGACCTTACCTGCCTCCTCGGTGTCTTCTCCGTTCAGGGATCCCCTATATGGCCAGCGCTCTCCTTCCTCGTCATCACGTCGTCGCGTACGTGCGTCGGCGTGCGTAATGACGTGATGGCGGCGACGGAGAGCGAGGATACCCGGCCGGCAGCAGAGACGTTCCAGAGCGATGGGGACACGGCGACAGCGATGAAGCAATATCCAGGGCAGCGGTGACGGGTCCGGAGCGGCGGGGACACGTGAGTATCACCTCCTATGCAGTGGTCTTCAATCTGCGGACCTCCAGATGTTGCAAAACTACAACTCCCAGCATGCCCGGACAGCCAACGGCTGTCCGGGCATGCTGGGAGTTGTAGTTTTGCAACATCTGGAGGTCCGCAGGTTGAAGACCACTATTGGGTTCAAAATCTTTATTTATTTTGATTTTGCACCTGTAAATTGGGTGCGTCTTATACGCCGGTGCGTCCTATAGGGCGAAAAATACGGTATGTATTTGCTATAAGGGTAAAAATCCTAAGTGAACACCCCCTCTTAGTGTGGTGATATATATGAGTGTTGTCAGAGGTTTTAGTATCTATGTCATTCAATAAGGATAACATGTAACAAGGGGTTGGAGTTCATAGGTTACATTCGCTGTCCCTGCTATGAGTCCAGTCCAGTGTCTGTCATCCTGTGAGGAAGACTACATGGAAATCCAATTACCTCTGCAAAAGTGATTACTGTAGAGAAAATACTTGTCGGATAGTTAACCTGACTTCAGCAACACTTAACATTACACTCGTGTCTGCTATAGTTGGCAAATGCCTCTTTTTAATCACAGCTGTGGTACAAAAAGCTTTTCAGATGACTTGATTGAAATATCTCTGTAGGGACGCAGCCTTTGTAAAGTTATTACTCGAACGTTAAATTTCATCTCGGCTCAGTTTATTTTTTGTGATGGTAGTTAAAACGTCAAAGTATCAAGTAAACCTGACTCCTCATAAGTGAGTGTCATTATTTATGTCTTATCTTTATTCTCAAATCTGATTTATTTCAAATTAACGAACATAATTAAAATGGTAATCTAACGTTTTTAATTTTTTCATACAAGAAAAAAGTGATTTAGTCGAAGGGATGACAAAAATGAGTGTTTTATCATCCTTAGCAATGCGGGGTATTATCATTTCCACTTCAATTAAAATAGCTGATTAAAGAACCACTCTGGCTTTTTTTTTTTTTTGCCCATTTAATGCATTTGCCCAATATACTGCAGTGTAATTTGTTTAGTCCCAGCTCAGCTGCTTCATATGTTTTATTATTGCAGCCTGGTCATGTCTGACACCCAAAAAATGACATGATCTGATGTCTAGATGTGATGTTAGTTCACCGATTACATCACCAATCAGATCCCTCCTAGCAGCACCCAGATCAATCCTCTTCTCGTCTGTCCAACCTTTCTTATTTATTTGTATGACCCCTATGCACAGAGTGCTGCTGGAAATGTAATTTGTACCCTCTCTAGGAGACCAGAAGAGTAGTCATATGGCAGTCAAGTCCATACACTGATTAGCAGTAGATCTATACCCCTGACTCTCATTGACTGACTGTCTCTTCTGTGGGCAGATTGTCTATTGTGTCCTAAGAGATGCAGCATGACATTTGCTCTCCTGTGTGTAATAGCTAACAGTTCAGGGGCGGACATATCGCCTGTGCAGCAGGTTCAGCTGCACAGGGGCCCAGCGTGTGAGGGGGCCCGCCCTCACACGCTGGGCCGGTCCTACCAGGGGCGGACATATCGTTGTGCAGCAGGTTCAGCTGCACAGGGGCCCAGCGTGTGAGGGGGCCCGCCCTCACACGCTGGGCCGGTCCTACCATCGGACCCAGTGCACAGGGCCACCATCAGGGGGTAAACCCATACACTTGTATGGGGCCCGGAGCTCCAGGGAGGCCCGGACGTCCCTGTACTTTTTTTTTCCGGCTAGTCAGTGAGTGACTGCGACTGTCACTCACTGACTCCTTGCTGGGAACCTGTCAGAACTATGACCGGGCCTCATAGTCTGGGGGGCCCGCAGGACTATGAGGCCCGCTCTTTCTAGGGCGCAGGCCCCTTAAGAAGTACGGCAGGGCCGGACAGGCCAGGGGCTGATGGGAGTCGACGTGCCCCGCGCAGGCACGCACGTCTACTCCAGTCACCTGACCTGTCCCGGCGCGATCTCCAGTCCAGCAGCCTCCCGACGAATCCTCCCCGTGCAGTGGAACACTGTGACAGGAGCAGCAGCTGCACCGAACCCCGGCAGGGTAAGTGAACGGGGGGGGGGGGGGTTGGATGGGGGCTATGTTGTTTGCAGACTACAATGGTGATGAGAGGTGCAGGGGAACAGGTGCTTGGGGTGTTATAGGGGTGATGAGAGGGGGGTTATGGGGGGTAATGAGAGGTGCAGGGGGGTGTTATGGGGGTGATGAGAGGTGCATGGGGAGGTTATGGGGGTGATGAGAGGTGCAGGGGGGTTATGGGGGTGATGAGAGGTGCAGGGGGTTATGGGGGTGATGAGAGGTGCAGGGGGTGTTATGGGGGTGATGAGAGGTGCAGGGGGGTGTTATGGGGGTGATGAGAGGTGCAGGGGGAGGTTATGGGGTGATGAGGTGCATGGGGAGGTTATGGTGGTGATGAGAGGTTCAGGGGGTTATGGGGGTGATGAGAGGGGGGGTTATGGGGGTGATGAGAGATACAGGGGGAGATTATGGGGGTGATGAGAGGTGCAGGGGGAGGTTATGGGGGTGATGAGAGGTTCAGGGGGTTATGGGGGTGATGAGAGATGCAGGGGGGTTATGGGGGTGATGAGAGATGCAGGGGGGTTATGGGGGTGATGAGAGATGCAGGGGGTTATGGGGGTGATGAGAGATGCAGGGGGGTTATGGGAGTGATGAGAGGTGCAGGGGGTGTTATGGGGGTGATGAGAGGTGCAGGGGGTGTTATGGGGGTGATGAGAGGTGCAGGGGGTGTTATGGGGGTGATGAGAGGGGGGGTGTTATGGGGTGATGAGGTGCAGGGGGGGTTATGGGGGTGATAAGAGGTGCAGGAGGGTGTTATGGGGGTGAAGAGAGGTGCAGGGGGGTGTTATGGGGGTGGTGAGAGATGCAGGGGGGGTTATAGTAGTGATGAGGAGAGGTGCAGGGGGATTATAGTAGTGATGAGGAGAGGTGTGGGGGGTTATAGTAGTGATGAGGAGAGGTGCGGGGGGTTATAGTAGTGATGAGGAGAGGTGCGGGGGTTATAGTAGTGATGAGGAGAGGTGTGGGGGGGTTATAGTAGTGATAAGGAGAGGTGCGGGGGGTTATAATAGTGAAGAGGAGAGGTGTGGGGGGGTTATAGTAGTGATGAGAGGTGTGGGGGGGTTATAGTAGTGATGAGAGGTGCCTGGGGGGGTTATAGTAGTGATGAGGAGAGGTGCGGGGGGATTATAGTAGTGATGAGGAGAGGTGCAGGGGGTTATAGTAGCGATGAGGAGAGGTGCGGGGGTGGTTATAGTAGTGTTGAGGAGAGGTTTGGCAGGGATTATGGGGGTGATGAGGAATGATGAGGACACAGAGGATAAGAGGTATTATATTTAGTGGGTATAGTGTGTGGCAGGATTATATTTAGTGGGTACAGTGTACAGCAGTATTATATTCAGGGTACAGTGTGTGGCAGGATTATATTTAGTGAGTACAGTGTATAGCAGTATTATTTTCAGGGTACAGTGTATAGCAGTATTATATTCAGGGTACAGTGTATAGCAGTATTATATTCAGGGTACGGTGTGTGGCAGGATTATATTTAGTGGGCACAGTGTATAGCAGTATTATATTCAGGGTACAGTGTATAGCATTATTATATTCAGGGTACAGTATATAGCAGTATTATATTCAGGGTACAGTGTGTGGCAGTATTATATTCAGGTTACAGTGTGTGGCAGGATTATATTTAGTGGATACAGTGTATAGCAGTATTATATTTAGTGGGTACAGTGTACAGCAGTATTATATTCAGGTTACAGTGTCTGGCAGTATTATATTTAGGGTACAGTGTGGGGCAGTATTATATTTAGTAGGTACAGTGAATAGCAGTATTATATTTAGTGGGTACAGTGTATGGCAGTATTCTATTCATGGTACAGTGTGTGGCAGTATTATATTCAGGGTACAGTGTGTGGCAGTATTATATTCAGGGTACAGTGTGTGGCAGGATTATATTCAGGGTACAGTGTGTGGCAGGATTATATTCAGGGTACAGTGTGGGGCAGTATTTATTTAGGTTACACTTTCTGGCAAGGTTATAATGATTATTGTCTTCATGCAGAGGATGAGGATCTGCTGACAAAGTGAGGAGCCAATGATGTCCGGATGTCAGACTCTGCAGAGAAGATGGAGCTGGAGGAAGACCTGGTCTCTGGACGAGATGAAGAAGAAAAGATTACAGAGAAGATATCACTTAAGTCAGAAGACGTCACTCAGGTCACTGACATCATTGTGTGTTCTTATGACTGTCCCATCAGAGCTGTAGTCACTTGTAAGTTCTGCAGTGATGATGGGTAAAACTGTGTCCAATCTGTGTCTCTTCAGCTGTTACAAAACTACAACTCCCATTGCCAGAGGCTCTTCAGACATGATGGGAGTTTTAGCTTTCCAACAGCTGGAGAACCACTTCAACCAAGGTGATCGGTGGGGGTCTCAGGCCTTGAGTTGTGTAAGGGGCCCCGAAATTTCTGATGGCAGCCCTGCCAGTGCACATATGACAGGGAAACCAGTCTTGCCCAGTCACTAAACTGCTACTTACATCTGCCCATGGGGACTTCGTGGCTGAGGTGTGTGCGGTGAGTGACGTCATCGCAAGCACCTGGACGCTGACGTCCAGCGCAGAGCGTTCGATAACGTCACTTATAGCGCGCACCTCTGCCAGGAAGTCCTCTCAGGCAGATGTAAGTAGTGCAGGCAAGGTAAGAGTGTGTGGGTGAGTGAGAGTGTGTGTGTGTTTGTTTGTTGGGGTTATCCTACACTACCTTAGTTGGGGAATCTATGCTACCTAATGTGGGGAATATATGCTATGCTACCTAATGTGGGGAATATATGCTACGCTACCTAATGTGGGGAAATTATGCAATGCTACCTAATGTGGGGAATATATGCTACATAATGTGAGGTAACTATGCTACCTAATGTGGGGGAACTGCTGCCTACCTAATGCAGATTAATGTGAGTTGCAGTGCAATTTTATGGCATATTACTTTTTTTTGGGGGGGGGGCCCAGGCACATTCTTTGCACAGGGGCCCTCTGTTGTCTGTGTCCGCCCCTGTAACAGTTAAAGGGGTATTCTGGGCAAAAACATTTTATCCCCTATCCAAAGGATAGGGAATAAGATGTCTGATCATGGGGGGCCCGCTGCGGAGACCCCCCGCGATCTCCCTGCAGCACCTGCATTCTATGTGGGTGCTGAATCTCCAGTTTCAGAAAACCCTGGGTTTCCGGGACTGGGGACATGACCTCACGCCACGCCCCCTCCATTCATGTCTATAGGAGGGGGCGTGACAGCCATCACGCCCCCTCCCATAGACATGAATGGGGGGGCGTGGCTTGATGTCACGTCCCCAGTCCCAGAAACCCAGAGGTTTTCCAAAACTGGAGATTCAGCACCCGCATAGAAGATCACGGGGAGATCGCGGGGAGTCTCAGCAGCGGGCCCCCCGTGATCAGACATCTTATCCCCTATCCTTTGGATAGGGGATAAAATGTTTTTGCCTGGAATACCCCTCTAAGGGAAAGAACATCTTTGTCACTGATCTGTCACATTCTGCACTTAGATACGAATCAGAGGAGGTGCGGTGAAGAGACCACCCCCCCCCCCCCCCCCCCTCTCCAAAGCCTTAAGCATCATGGGAACTTTAGGCTGCGTTAAAAAAACATATCAGAGGGGAAATCAAGGGGGGGGGGAGACAACCCATACAAACCACATTAACCGAACTAGGTATACGTGAACGCAAGAGCCTCTGTTATTTTATAGTAATAGCATATGCTGCACCATATATGTAGGACCACTTCTTTAGGTTGCTTAATGAGGATGTCTGATAAAACATTTCTGCACACCCCAGTTTCTTACACCCCTGGCAATTGGCAGTCTTCATCCACTAAGCATTTCCCTGCAGTGGACACTACAAGGGAAATGTAGTAGTATTATGTGGTTGCCTACTGAATAATACACAGACTGCTCAAGCTTTCCAAGTTAAGAGCAGCTTCTATGTTAGAAGCTCTCTGCTTTGTCAATTATATGTCCTAATGGGGCATACAGCCAGAGATTGCCTTTGTGAGCCATTCCTTTAAATAATTATATTGCTAAGTAATTAAAAAATGCAAAAAATGCAAAACAAACTGTATTGTTGGACATCATTCTTAGGATAATGCGCTTTTGTAGAAAGAAGAGCTTTTCTATGGAAAGCTATAGAGAAATAGGCTGACATTTGCCATTGTAGAACAAGCACTCTTTGTTACAAAGCCAATAATTTGCTGAAATCAGCTGGAAAGTTGACAACCATCCATCATTGGGGAACACGAGGAAAGGAATCAAGAAAGATTACACTGCAGATGATTGGGTTGGAGATTTGGGAGATCGCTACAGGGAGTGTTCTTTTAATCAAATCAGTTGAAGCATGTCAATCCGAGGGTAATGATATTGGGGAAGGGAATTTACAAACTCTCTTTTTTTCCTCCAGAAGTAATATAATGGCACAGGCTTATCTTGCTTTGGGATATTTATGATTGTCAAAATTAATGATAAAGTTTTACATAGAGATAAAACATGCAGCCAACTTGTGATGGGTTTCATAATAATAATAAATGTAAGCGAAGTGTAGTTTTCAGCTAAAGCGGTCAGTAAGACAAAAGCGTTATCGGTGGTTGTCTGATAACTAGAACCTCAATGAAGTCCAGAACTGTTTTGTTGTTACTGGAATAAACTTTCATAATTCTTTAATTTATTTATCTTTTTTTTTATTTTTTTAGCTTCTTGGCATTTGCCAAGTAAATAAATGATATATCTTAAATAACATTGTTGTTTTACTTGCTTTACATATTTCTTGTGTTTAGTGTAGTTAAAACCAGAGAACTGTTATTAATATAGATGTAACCGTGTATGCCCAAAAACTTGCATCCCCTAAATGGATTGTCATTTTCAATACCCTATGAGGGCATTCTGAGGTTATAAAATTTCTCATTCGTAAATCCCATCAGTATGGCCCCAGCAAAATGTGACTACATGTATCTCTGACTCTGAGGAGATGCACATTATATAGACATTACATTGGTTTAACTTTACACCATGCAATGTGCAATTTGCCGCATGGTGGTACTATATAGTCATTGAACTCTTGCTGCCAGGTTTCCCTGCAGATTGCAGCTGATTATCAGGGGTCCTGGCAGTGGGACACCCTATGATCAACTTGTCTTTTGGGAACATTGCTAAGAAAAAAAGCAATTACTCCATGGATAGTACCATTTAATAAGTGTACCTTGATATCCCCTGATAAGTGTGTGATCGTGGGGGTGTCTGACTGCTGGGACCCCATGATCTTAACAACAGAGCCTAACTCCGGCTCCCACCCTACAAGAAAAACTGGTCTTGGTAGTAATGGGCCGTTCAAGTCAATCACCGGCCGCAACAGTGTCCTGCCTCAATTAGTGATCTGGAAGAGTTGGACCCTGTTCTGAAGCTGGATAACCTTTTTAAGGCCCCTGATACACATAAGAGTACATCCATTCTTATGGGTACTTCCGGACTCCCTCCAATAGATGTTATAGAAAAGGACAAGTTGATTTTCCCAATCCTATTGTTCTCACTGGAGATAAACCACTGCCAGAGTTTTTGGCTGTAGTTTAAGGGCCTTTTACACCGGTCAATTATAGGCCAGACGTGACGAATATTGCACAAGTACAAGACCCAGTGATCAGCAGATGAACAAGCAATCACCCATCTGTCGGATGCCGGCTTGGTTTGTGCAGCCTAAAGATCATTGTTGGTCATCTACACATCTCCCTGTGTATACAGGGCAGTGCAGCTGAAAAATATGCAAGGTAATGTCTGAGCAATCATTAGGCTATGTAAGAGGCTCATTTTAAGAAGAGCCTATCTGCCAGATTAAGGGTTTGCCCATCTAAAAGGATGTTGTCTTCCTTCCTTTACTCTGAAGATTAGTGAACATTCACTATGATCAATCTGTACGTGTACGATTGTGTTATTGACCGGCATAAGTGTTTTGGAGAAATTTTTTTATCATAAAATGACTCCACCTAAACATCAGGCAAATCGTGTTTTTATATTATTATGTTGAAGTTCCGATCATGCTATGTAATTGAATCCCATGGCAGAATTGGTTATCCCTGATAATAGTTACGGCTTCCTCACAAACTGACTGGGAATTTCGAAGTCTAAAGGGCCCATCTTGTCCTAAAAGAAAGTATTCTGTCCCAAATATTGAAACATGCCTTCACGGGTTTTAAAAGGGAAATAGAAAATTTATATCTTTAGCTGAAGGTGCTCTTTCATGTTCATCTTGTGTGATTCCAGGTGGTGTAACAAATAGACTGGAAGATGATCCTTTTCCATATGCCCTGTTAGGAAAATGTCAGACACAGCAGATTTGATGCAGCAGTTTCTGCAGCTGAAAATCAGTTAAAGGGGTATTTCGGCTTTATACATCTTATCCCCTATCCAAAGGATAGGGGGTAAGATGTATGATCGCAGGGGTCCTACCGCTTAGGAGGCTCGTGATCTTGGTGCAGCCCCCGGCATTCTGTGCTGGCGCCGCCTCTGAGATGAGGACATGCTGTCACGGCCACGCCCCCTTGTGATGTCACATCACGCCCCTCCATTCATGTCTATGGGAGGGGGCGTGATGGCTGTCACGCCCCCTCCCATAGACATGAATGGAGGGGCGTGGCGTGATGTCACGAGGGGGAGTGGCTGTGATGTCATGTCACAGTCTCGGAGGCAGTGCCCGGCACAGAATGCCGAGGGCTGCACTGTGATCGCGGTGGGACCCCTACGATCATACATCTTATTCCCTATCCTTTGGATAGGGGATAAGATGTATAAAGCCGGAATACCATGTTAAATTCATCTGAACAAGGGTCTTGTTGTGGAAAATACATGGATTTTTACAAGCCCCATTTACAGTTTGAGATTTTTCTGCAACAAATGTGCAACGTATGAATTGACCCTTATGGCTTGCCTTTGCTGGGGTGTATGTATTTCCCCCACAAGCCAAAGTAGAGAGAAAGCAACAATGAGCAGCTTTAGTTGTGGTAGAGCTTACCCCCAATCCACCCCCCCTCCCCATGTTTGACATGGCGATATTTTTTTCTTTTTACCGGGCACCTCCACGATCAGCAGTTTCTGAATCGTGCGGGAATTAGCTGGGAGTTAAAGATTAGAGACTTGAGTTTGGAAGTGTAAATGGACCACAATAGTAAGTGTTGAATGACGAAGGTGCATTGAGCAAGAAATCTTAAGAATTCTCTGAGCTTTGTTGAAATCTCTATGCACTAAAGACTGCTTTTGATCTTATGCATGTTTCCCTAGAATAAGAACTGGAGATGTGAAGGCCATAAGAGCAAATGTTAGGCTTGTATTATTCATTGGTCATAGCTTTGTATGTCCTGCTGTCGGAGGCGCAGACACTTCTTATCTTCATTTTCTAAGAGACAATGGAATAACATTAAACTGTTCCATGGGCGCAGTGATTTTGTGCTGGTTCAAATATTCATGTACTAGACCTACAACTGTCCTTAACATTTATAGGAAATCATTACATTACACTCGCCATTTACCCCAGTAACAACATGCACTCGCTGCATTCTAATGAGTATCTGGGCATACAGGCTGGTGCCTAATAAGTGTGCAGATGAAATGCTATTTGGGTTGGAAGTTTTACAATCCTAGGACTGTATCCACCTTTTCCAGCCCACCGGAGCACCTGAAAGCTGAACTAATTTATGCAGGCTAAAGTCAGCAACCGCCGAGCTGAGAAGTTTGCGACGAATCAAATCACTGTAACTTCGCTCAACTCTATCAATTATACACAGATTCAGATTAGTACTTTAACTTTTTCTATTTTATTGTGCATAGATTCCAAGTGCATGTGATCTAAACTCTGAATATGTAATATGCATGAAAATAGGAATTCATATTAGATACCAAAGCAATAATAAAGAAATAATAACTTAGAATAGCACATACTAGGCCAAGCATGCAGCATCTCTGTATTAAAAAAAGAAAACTTGCTCATCTTGTGTCTCTTGTTCAAGCGGAGGAGCCTTCATAGGAATCCCTTAATGGGAAGCCACAACTGATTTGTGACTTTGCGATCCGAACCTATCGGACTTATGCCTAATATATTGCTAATTATTTGTTGAAGTTTATAATTCTTTACAGTTGGCATAATGTGTACTGCTGACGTTATGCGTTTTGCATGCTTATTCATTTTTGATTACCTTAATAATAATAAAAACATTGAAACAGAAAAAAAGAAAACTTGATTTAGTCTGCACAGTATTTCATTAGCTAAGCTAGCCATTTGGGCACCACAGCTGCATGGACATTCCCTATGACACGCTACCAACAAACAATGATATATAGGGCTGTATGATCTATGCAATCTGACTTTTTGCTGTGACATGGACACTGGTCAGAAGTGTTGTCCTGTATAAAAGGGGCCTAATTTGAGAATTAAAGTTTCTAAGAGAGTCTACCATTTTGGGGGCTATTTGGGTCTGTCCTTGGTCATCCCGGAGACACAAATTAACCTTTCTGTACCCAGTGCAAAAATGTACTCTGTAGACTAGTCCTGTATTTTAATACATTGACCAAAGGTAGAGAAGCCTGTTGGTGCCCATAGATATCCAGCACTAAGCCAGCCCATCCTTTGTCTACTTTTAACATCATGCAGTAATCCTACTTGTATGCAAGATTACACCCCCACTTCCCTCATGTTCTTTCTCCCACATCATATTTCTTGTATATGTTGTATATGTTACTCTCTTCCACCATCTAACATCTGAGGGGCATGCTAAGACATTACTCATTATATACAACAAAGACAGTGATGGAAAGTCATTTAAAGGGGTACTCCGGCCCTGAGACATCTTATCCCCTATCCAAAAAGATAGGGGATAATATGTCTCACAGCGGGGGTCCCGCCGCTGGGGACCCCCGCAATCTTGTATTCGCCACCCACCTGTTTCAGCTGCACGCCCTGGTGCCAGCTCACAAACAGCCGGGTGGCGACCACGGAGCCGGAGTATCGTGATGTCCCGACTCCGCCCCCCTGTGACGTCACCCCCGCTCTGCAAGTCTATGGGAGGGGGTGTCTATGGGAGTACTCCCCTGGAAAACATTTGTTTTAAATCAACTGGTGCCAGAAAGTTAAACAGACTTGTAAATTACTTCAATTTAAAAATCTTAATAAAAAAATATATATACATATACTGTGTGTGTGTGTGTGTGTGTGTGTGTGTGTGTGTATGTATGTGTGTGTATATATATATATATATATATATATATATATCATATTTATGTATTCATTTATTTATACGTTTGTGTATGTGTATTATAATATTACATTTTTTTTGTGTGGCTTAAGGGTCAAGCAATTTTGCCTTTCTTGCATTAGTAGCTCAATACAATAAGTGAATCCCTTAATCCCTCATTCAAGATCCTTTCTGACACTAGCGCTGGAGTGGTGTTCACACTGATACCCCACAGGCTTAATACCTTCGAAACAGTATGACCTACAAGAATGGAATTAGGCTTTGTACTTCATCACCCTCTGATCAGCAGCTATCAATGAGCGGTCATGGCTGCTGACTGCTATTGAACTTGACATTCAATGACAATGTGAGGAATCCTATTGGGTGATTACCCTCCCTCCAGCATTAGGTTAGAGAATTGGATTGTTGTGTCTGATAAAGGTTGAGGGTACAGGCTCGTGAAATCAGATTATCCACTCTGGATTTATCCCTTTATTTGTTCTGCAGATGATGAATGTAACAAAAGAATACTGCCTGGACATCGTGGATAAATTCGAGCCTTGCCCAGAAAACAAAAAGGAAGGCGTCTTGGGGATTGATGGTATGTAAATACAGACAGTGTATGGGAATGCACCTCCATCAGTTATACATAATACTTGTATGAATTAGGTCCTGTAGGTCGCCAGATGGTGAGTAATTTACTTTCCCAGCATGCATTTCTGTTAGGATTTCTATTTCACAGTCTGCCAATTGCCAACCTTTATATGTTGTAAGATCCTGGAGAGGCTTTCATGGGTTACTTTATGTTGGTTGCCCCATAGTATAAGGATTTATGCCAAAACTGATAAACTGATAATTGACCTATTTTATTAGATAGATTGCATCTCTTTTTACAAATGCTTTATAAAGTCTGCAATACATAGTGCTCCATCTCTTTCGTATTGTTGTAGGTGGGAAGGGATTTATATATTTGTACTTTTTAAAGTCGGTGTACTTCCTTGACCACATTATGTTTTATCTCTGCCTATTACTTCTGACACATAACTCTATAGGTCGGGTATAATATTACAGGGTTCAAATAAACCCTTTATGATTGATTAAAGACCATGACAGCATTGCATTTTGCCTCTCCTCTTTGATGTATACAAACATGCTTTTTTTCATGAAAAGTTGTGTTTTAATATGACGTCATAGCGCTTGTAGATTTTATCCGTCTGGCAAGAATGCTGGAGTCAGTAAAAAGTTTTTAAAAAAAATACAGAAATGTCTACAAATATTAAAAACAGTACCCCCACTTTCCTATTTCACATAAAAACGAAATTAAAGGGGTACTGCAGTGAACAGGATAGGGGATAGGGGAGGGTGGGGGGGCATTGGTCAGGTGGTTCTGACTGTTGAGACACCCCACGATCTTCTGAACGGGCCCAGCTCTCTGAGAGGAGTGCGTGCTGGAATCGGCCCTCGCTCCAGTCAGGCTCTTTGGGAGCGCCAAAGAGACCGGAGTGCTGTACTCGATCATCTTTGGAACTCCCATAGAAATGAATGGAGCATGTGCTCTCTGACACTTATTCCCTATCTTTTGAAGGGGTACTCTGCCCCTAGACATCATATGCCCTATCCAAAGGATAGGGGATAAGATGTCTGATCGCTGGGCTTCCGCCGCTGGGAACCCCCGCGATTTCTCCTGCAGCACCCTGTGTCATCTGCTGTACGGAGCGAAGTTCGCTCCTTGCCTGATGACGGGTGATACAGGGGCTGGAGTATCTTGATGTCACGGCCCCGCCCCCTTGTGACATTATGGCCCACCCATCAATGCAAGTCTATCGAAGGGGGTGTGGCGACCATCACACCCACTCCCATAGACTTGTATTGAGGGGGCGGGACCGTGAAGTCATGATACTCTGGCCCCTGTACCACCAATCATCGGGCACGGAGCGAACTTCGCTCCGTACAGCAGATGACACAGGGTGCTGCAAGAGAGAACACGGGGGTTCCCAATGGCAGGACCCCCGCAATCAGCCATCTTATCCCCTATCCTTTGGATAGGGGGGGATAAGATCTGTGGGTGTCGAGTACCCCTTTAACAAAGTTATTTATTTCACATTGTGAATACCTTAAAAATAATTATCCCCATTGCCTTTATCTCAAAGGTATAGAAAGTAATCAACAAATGAAATATGGCATTCCCATTCACACCTCTAAATTTCCCCGTGCGACATTCTGCAAGCGGAATTCAGAAGTGTGAATGGGAGTGCGGAATCCCATAGAAATCTATGGGCTTTAATTTGAGGCGGAATTCCGCAAGCGGCAATTCTTCTGTGTGAATAGACACTTACACATGTCCATCTACAGAAAAGTAAAACAAGTAATGGATTCCTGAATATGGTAACACAAAGCAAATTGAAAAAATATATATTTTTAGAAGTAGTAAAAATGAAATAAAATCTATGTAAATTTGATTTTGCTGTAATTGCACTAACCCATAAAATAAAATAAGCCTGTCATTTATACTACACAGTGAATTTACTTAAAATGAAACACGCGAAAGTTGTCGTTTTGCAATAGGAATAAGATGCTGATCAGTGAGGATCTGATCACTGGAACCCCAAGGATTCTGAGAACAGGGGTACAATAGTCCCTGGAATACACAGAGCACAGCACTCCTGTTCAGCCACTGATCCATTCATTTTATATGGGACTGCCTAATATTTCTGAGTTTAGCAGCCCCATAGGGAAGGAATAAAGATGGTTGTACGGTGTGCTCTGCTCATTCAGGGGACAACTATGTTCCCATTCTTAGGATCAGTGGTATGGGTAGGGGATAACAAGCTGAGTTGGGATACCCCTTAAAGTTATATTTAAAAAAAAATAAAAAATAAAAAAAATGCAGAGATAAAACAAATGACAAATGGCCTTGAATAAAATGTTCTTTTTTGGGAAAGAGTTAAAGGGCTATTCCAGGCCAAAACTTTTTTTTTATATATCAACTGGCTCCGGAAAGTTAAACAGATTTGTAAATTACTTCTATTAAAAAATCTTAATCCTTCCAATAGTTATTAGCTTTTGAAGTTGAGTTGCTCATTGATGACTCACGTCCCAGGAGCTGTGCAGTTCCTATGGGGATATTCTCCCATCATGCACAGCTCCCGGGACGTGACATCATCATTGAGCAGTTAGACAGAAAACTTCAGAAGCTAATAACTATTGGAAGGATTAAGATTTTTTAATAGAAGTAATTTACAAATCTGTTTAACTTTCCGGAGCCAGTTGATATATATAAAAAAAGGTTTTGCATGGAATACCCCTTTAAGATATTAAGATCTTGTAGAGCTACTAAAGTTTCATGGGGAGATTTTTCAAAACCTGTCCAGAGGAAAAGTTGCTCAGTTGCTCATAGCAACCAATCAGATTGCTTCTTTCTTTTTCGAAAAGGCCTCTGAAAAATGAAAGAAGCAATCTGATTGGTTGCCAAGAGCAACTTTTCCTCTGGACAAGTTTTGATTGTGTGTTTACTATTTACCGCCTCCATAACGTGATTCACTACAAGCATTTTGGGTGACATTGCTAATCCTTCATGGAATCCAGACTGATGATGATGATGATGATGATGATGATGATGGGATGCCAACATCAAAGTCTCATTTATAATATGGGACATTTGCAATTTCAAAGACTTTGGATGTTTATGGGAGCTTAAGATCTTTTTTTGTAATGTATTGATAATCCTATAATTGGTCGGAGTTAATCCGACAGAATAGCTAATCCAGTGATTGAATTACATCTTTAGAATGAAATCTTAACAACCTAAACCTGGTAATAACAGATACAAATTATATAATAAATCCGACTGTATAACAGTATATATACTGTAGTCCCTATATTTAATATAATTTGGTTAATCAGTATGTTAGCCACAAAGGTAAACCATACCTGTGTAAAATATTGTACAGGAGAAATACAAATGCAATACCAGTCTGCAAACAAGCAAATTGTATACAAGGCACCCATCAAATTAGGAGAAATCAGCAGTCAACGCCAATGTCTTAATAAAATTGACCAAAAGACCCCCATGAAGATCCCATCCTATAAGAACATGGCAACCAAAGCAGAGTCCTACAATCCAAAATGTATAAGGCAAAGAACACATTAGCATAACTGGGAGGTTTCAAGATTCCAAAAGACAAAGGACCTTATTTTCATAATTTTGTGGGGCCTCTTATTTATGCCAGTCTACTCCAACCTGTGGCATCGTAGCTGTTGCAGAACTACAACCCCTGGAAAGCCACAGGTTGGAGAACACTGACATAAAGAAACACAATAATTTATACATGTGGTGAGCAGGAAGAAGAGCAATGGTGACTGGGGTGTTGGGATGATAGTGTAGGGCCTATTGGTGTTAACCCTTAAATGTCGTGACGCCAGGGTGAAGTTTTCTCAATGTAGTAATCCTACCGCCAACCATCCCACAAACGGCAGGGAGAAATAACGGAATGTCCACAGCAGATTTTATAAAGTAAACTTGAAGTAACTTTACTGTATATTTTATGCAACGGCATGGAACATAAGTCTTTGAGAGAGAGAGAACCGTGGTACAGGTTCCTCACAGGTTTGCTGGGACTCTGGGATCAATGAGCTTTGATTGCTAGCCACTGTGCTACTATTTTTAGGAGATTTGAGTTTCTAGTAGACACACAGGATTCAGTAGTTTGAGCTTTGAGTAACTCACGTTTAGTGGCTGCGGATTCCTAGGCTTTGGGCCTAGCTTGAATTGATGCTGATGAGATGATGAGATGAGCTTCTCTGATAATCCGGAACGAAGAGAGAATTTAGTGGCTGCAGCCCCTTCTATATTAAGGGGCTGGGACAAAGCTCATTGGTCATCAGAACCTATCAGTTCTGATCCAGTGAACTCTGGGTATCACATGACCCAAAGGTCCTTAAACCAGAATACAATTTAAAAGAGAACTCCAGACCATAAAAATTGTCCCCCATAGTGCCGGCAGTAAAAAAATAAAGATGTACATGCCTTATTCCGCTCCCCCGGGGCCTCCGGTAACCGTCTCCGGTCTCCGCCGCAATCCACTTCCTGGTTGCCGGTGGTCGGATGAATCAGCAGTCCGACTCGACCGGCGATAGGCTGAGTGGCAGTGTGAAAATGCTTCAGGACACAAAATTCTTCACTACACCGGCACCTGCGGCCGGGTCTGAAAACGTCACACTGCCGCTCAGCCTATCGCCGGCCGAGTCGGACTGCGCTGCGGCTGGTGATTGGCTGATTCATCCGACCACCGGCAACCAGGAAGTGGATTGCGGCGGAGACCGGAGCCGGTTACCGGAGGCCCCGGGGAGCGGAGGAAGGCATGTACATCTTTATTTTTTTACTGCCGGCACCAGGGGGGACAATTTTTATGGTCTGGAGTTCTCCTTTAATTAAAGGCACGTGACCCCTAAGGTCCTATACAGAGGTATTCCTATATAACATATTAAATATATATATTTATACATTAAATACCATTTATATGAGGGGACTAGGTGTTAGTCCTACAGGAGAGCCCTAATGACATGGAGGGACCCCCAAAATTATGAAAATAGGGTTGTTTGTTTTGGTGGCCCTGAGACCTCCCTGTTGTTCCTAATTTGTCCTTTGCATTATGTACCCCGGAATGTATGTCTCTACCCTTAGGCCCTGTCAGGTTGAGACCCTCAGTGACCTGGGGGCTCCCCTGCAGGGTCTCCCCTTGTTTACAGAATGTTGTGTATACTGCTTTAATGTATAGACAGGATCCTAATGTATAGTTAGAGCAGAGGACCTGTGAGAGGTTGTCTCAAGGACCTATAAGTCTGTCACATGTTAGGTTATGCAGTCACATGATTTGTTGTCACACATTCTCCCAGAGAGCACCAGCTTAACTTATGACCCGCAGCTTGACCAATGGGCTTTAGTCCAGCCCCCCACTATATAAAGGGGTGTCCATTTCAATTTCTCTCCGATTCCATCTGCTACTGAGCACAGCAAACACCAGAGATCTCAGTGCTAGTGATCAGCTACCTGGAAGGCCACAAAGCTACAGTCATTCCAGTAAGTAAAAAGTCTATGTCTGCTGTCACTGCAAATAGTCAAGCCTCAAGATAATTGTCTCAAGTCTATTACAAGTATAATTGGTCCCAGCAAGCTGCAAGGTCTTCTGAGTTCCTGGCCACCTCTTTGGGAATCGGGCCTAGCTGTGAAGATAATTCCATCTGTCTTAAACTCAGTAAAGCCTCAGTTAAACCATAACTGGTTGTGGACTCTCCTTTCCTTAACTAGCCATTGGAATAGCGGAGATATACCGTCCGTGTGGTTCCGGTACCAAAAAGCCACTCTGACGTCATGAACACTAGGGGTTAACAACATCTTACCCCAGGGGTTATACCATCTGGCCCCACCACCTACATCGCTACACCTGTGGTCCAGCCATACACCGGTGGTCCACCACATTTGTGTTTCTCCTATACCATCACTTTTATATTGTATTTGTATAGTTTCTGCTAAGAGAAAGCAGTAGTTAATGCCAATGTCGCAATAAAACCGACCGGCCCCCCATGAAGATCCTGTCCTATAAGAACATGGCAATCAAAGTAGATACATACAATCTGGGGTACATAAGGCAAAGAACAAATCAGACATTACAGGGAGGTCTTAGGACCCCCAAAGACAAAGGAACCTATTTCCATAATTTGGTAGGTCCTCTAAGTGATCCTCTCTACAAAGTTATCAATTTTGTCTGGATTGTTTCTTTGTCAGTGATCTCCAACCTGCAGAACTACAACCTTTGGAAAGCCACAGGTTGAATAACACATTTTTTAAGCATATATTGACCAAATTTGCAGAGAATGTGTTTTTCATCCCCAATAGAATGAGCAGAGGTATTTAGTTGGTCCAGAGCTGACAATATAGTAGCGAAGGGGAAAAGGTTAATAACACAGGAAAATCTGTTTTATCTTCCGATTGCCAATATAGACATTTTTTTACAGAATAATAACTCTTGTGTCGTTGTACTATGTGACATGACAAGGATATTGACTGGTGAAGAGCAAGGTTATAGAATTATCGGAGGGAATGCATTTCTAAAGGGAATTCATCACATTGTCATCCGTGAAAAGTTTATCCATAAATCATTGGGAGGATCCATTTGGAATTGAGATCATGTCTTTGACAGATATTGAACTGCATAAATGGTTGTGATTTATACCAACAGGTTTCACCAACTACATGCGCAGCCCAGCAGGAGATATCTTCAATCCGGAACATTATCAAGTGAATCAAGACATGACCTTACCGCTCAGCAACTATTTCATTGCGTCATCTCATAACACCTACCTGATGGGTGACCAGCTCATGTCTCAGTCCCGTGTGGATATGTATGCATGGGTCCTACAGGCTGGATGCCGCTGTGTAGAAGGTAAGCAGCTTCAGAAACATTATTCATGGCAGTCTCATGTATGTGCTCTGCTTTCCTCACATTGCTGGAAGTCATTTTTTTTATTTTGCTCAAGTTTTTTAGAATTTATATACCGTATTTTTCACCCTATAGGACGCACCGGCATATAAGACGCACCCTATTTTAAAGGTCCAAAATCTAGAAAAAAAAGATTCGTAACACAACAGTGGTCTTCCACCTGCGGACCTCCAGTTGTTGCAAAACTACAACTCCCAGCATGCCCGGACAGCCAACGGCTGTCCGGGCATGCTGGGAGTTGTAGTTTTGCAACAGCTTGAGGTCCGCAGGTTGAAGACCACTGGTATAGGAGGTAATACTCACGTGTGCCCGCCGCTCCGGACCCGTCACTGCTGCCCTGGATGTTGCTCAATCGCTGTCCCCGTTGTGTCCCCGACGCTCTGGACGTCTTCTTCCACACTCTCCGTCGCCGTCATCACGTCGCTACGCACGCCGCTCCTATTGGATGACGGCACGACGTGCGCAACGACGTGATGACATCGATGGAGTGCGCCGGCCATGCAGCGGATCCCGGCACGGAGCAGACACCAAGGAGGCAGGTAAGGTCCCTCCCGGTGTCCTGTAAGCTGTTCGGGATGCCGCAATTTCACCGCGGCGGTCCCGAACAGCCCAACTGAGCAGCCGGATTAGTGTTATTTTTGCTTCAGACGCGGCGGTCAGCTTTGATCGCTGCGTCTGAAGGGTTAATACAGGGCATCACCGCGATCGGTGATGTCCTGTATTAGCCCCGGGTCCCGGCCGTTGATGGCCGCAGGTATTCGCCGTATAAGATGCACCAACTTCCCCCCCAGTTTTGGGGAAGAAAAAGTGCGTTTTATACGTCGAAAAATACGGTAATCCTTAGAAGTGGTTCAATGCATAAATGTCACAGAAAAATAAAACAAAAATGACAATGACCTTTACCATGGAGGGAACCATTGCCCAGATTTATCAAACTGTGTGAGAGAAAAAGGGGATGGATTTTCCCACAGCGACCAATCACAGCTCAGATAACAAGCTGTGGTAAAGTGAAAGCTGAGCTGTGATTGGTTGCTGTAGGAAAATCCCTCCACTTTTTCTCACACACAGTTTGATAAATCTAGGCCTATAACTCTAACTCATTGTCAAAGCACTGCTGGTCCCTCCTTTAATAATTTATAAATTGAATGTATTAAAAAAGGAAAACGGTCAGCCTGTTCCCCACACTAAACCCAATACACTGGGTGATAGCGTGGGTGAACAGGAGTCCAATGAGGGGGTCACTGACTAAAATGCTTACCTAAGGTCGGGAGATATGTCCCTCTGAAGATCCGTTGCTATAGTCTGTGAATTGTGCACTGGAGGCGGGCCACGCCGGCTCAATTTCCATATTTATTGCCTGCGACTCCACGTCCTTGTGACATGGAGTTGCTGCTCACTTGAGCGCTTAGTCGGTGCATGTGTACATGTAACCATCGACTCAATGTCACTAGGATGTGGAGTCGCACACAATAAATATGGAAATAGAGCTGGTGGGGCCCACCTACAGTGCACGATTCACAAAATATAGCAGTGGAGCTTCGGTGGGACACATCTCCGGACATAAGGTATGTATTGTAGTCAGTGACTCCTCATCGGACTCCTGTTCACCCACACTATATAACCTAGTGTTTAGTGTGGGTGAACAGGCTGACCGTTTTTCTCAAACACAGTTTTCACCATCTTGCTAATATAGAGGAAATTGTCATGCAAGTACCAATCTATTTGTTTACGTCTAAAGTTTGACGTCTCAAAAAGGGTAGAGGATATTTTTTTTTTCAAATTTTTTACATTTTTTTTCAAATGCTTCCAGGTGCCACTTAAGTCTAAGTTCACATGTGACATATTTGCTGCATGTTTTAAGGATGGAATTATATCTTATGCATCAAAGCCACAGTATTTACAGTAGCAGCAAAGTGGATAAGATATATAATATATATATATATATATATATATATATATATATATATATATATATTTTTTTGGTGTATAGTCCTTGTAGCATAGACAATCCTACCACCACGATACAATGGAATTTAACTCCGAGAGACCATGATAGGAGTAGATAAGATTTAAAAAACGTCATCCCAGATCTGCATACGAACTCTATGGAAGTCAAGTAGAAGAAAAATGACAAGGTTTCCTGGAAAAAAAAGGCATCTTCAACATGCTGCAATTTTGGAAAACTGCTCCTTAGCCTAAAAGCTTCATATGGGTCTGGCGTTTCTCTAGCTAACCTCTAACTACAGCGGTTTTAGTCCCAAAAAAAAAAACACCATAAAAAGGGTATGTCAGCTAAGTGTATTCCCAGCCTTACAGGGGTACTCCGCTGCCACAGCGTTCGGAACATTTTGTTCCGAACGAGTGGGCGGCGAAGGTTGTGACATCACGGCCATGTTTCTCGTGATGTCACACCATGCCCCTTCAATGCAAGTCTGAGAGGGAGTGTGTCGATCGCCTATCCTCCCATAGACATGCATTGAGGGGGCGTGGTGTGATGTCACAAGGGGCGTGACCATGAAGTAATGACCCCCGCAGCCCGCACCAAGCATCTAAACGAACGCCGGATGCTGCACAGAGATCGCGGGGGTCTCAGCTGCAGAACCCCCACCATTACACATCTTAACCCCTCTCCTTTGGATAGGGGATAATATGTCTATGGGCGGAGTACCCTTTTTGCATCAGTAAACGTGCGTGTTTTTGCTGCGGATTTGTTGCTGCAGATTTTGCTGCCCATTGATTTCAATGGGCAGCAAAATTTGCTGAAGCAAATCTGCAGCAGAAAATATGCACGTGTGAACTGACCCAAAAGGAGATTGTTTGTTTGCTTTGGACATTACCTGCTACTTCTGTTACAGGGAACCTTTGATCACTTTCATGTTTCATGTGAAATGATAAGTAAATGTCATTGGGGCGTTCCCCTGTAGCTTTTCCCTGCCCCCACCATCTATGAGGAATTCTCCATGTTTGGATAGAAGGAGGGATACATCAATTAAGGCGGGTGGGGCAGGGAGAAGCCATTGGGACCACCCCAATGACTTGTGGTTCAGGCAGTATGAAAGTAATGACAGGTTTCCAAACAAGACAACATCTTTAAAGCGGTACTCTGGTGGAAAACTTCTTTTTAATCAACTGGTGCCAGAAAGTTTAACAGATTTTTAAATTACTTCAATTAAAAATCTTAATCCTTCCAGTACTTATCAGCTGCTGTAGGCAACACAGGAATTTATTTTCTGTCTGAACACAGTGCTCTCTGCTGACACCTCTGTCCATGTCAGGAATTGTCCAGAGCAGGAGCAAATCCCCATAGCAAACCTGTCCTGCTCTGGACAATTCCGGACATGGACAGAGGTGTCAGCAGAGAGCACAGAAAATAGAGAGAGACAGAAAATAGAGAAGCAGAGATACAGAAAATAAATTTAAAAAAGAAAAGAACTTCCTGTGGAGCATACAGCAGCTGAGAAGTACTGGAAGGATTACGTAAAATAGAAGTAAATAACAAGTCTGTTTAACTTTCTGCCACCAGTTGATAAAAAAACATTTTTTATTATTCTACCGGAGTACCCCTTTATGCCTACTAGGCTAACCTAATGCTGAAAAAAATCTAATGTGCCACATTTGTGACCCTCGCATTGGCTGAAGATAAAACCTTCACTGCAACCTGAAAAGTCAACTTTTGAAGTTTCCCTCAATTCTAACAATAGCCCCTTTTTAATGTCTTTTGAAATCTAAGTGTTCCTGCAATATCTTGATGGAATAGGGGAAGATCAAATAAGTACAATAAGAAAGACAGATCTTTGTTTTCCGCTCTCTGGATGAGCTGGGATGACAATAAATGAATGTTTCCATAAATTGAAGCCCCGTATACAAAGTGTTTGTTTCCAGGTGACCTGCACATTTCATCTTTCCCCAGGAAAGTGATAAAAGACTGAAGCAGTAAAGTGGTGTCGTCTTAAATACATTCAGAGTAAATCAAGTTTTCTTAAGAAAAATAGCCTTCCTTGTAGCTTAGCAAATGTTGCTTTAGCAGATCTGCAGATAGTCCCTGCGCCGCTCTCATTTCGGAACACTTTGGCATTGCAAAGATGAGACTATTTATCTACTGCTAAGGAAAGTAGTAATCGGAGTTTCTGTTCTTCCTAGGAAACTGAAATTATTTTAAGCAACAATTTTTTTGGTATGAAAGTATAATTCAGGGATTTTATAATGGCCAATCAAATATTAATGTAGGATTTACTTTAATGACGTAATAAAGTTACGCAGGCTGGCGTATAGTTTTCTTCTATTTATATAGAGACAATAGCATTTGTATGAAGTTGTCACCATTCGTCTTGTAGTTGTCGGCTTTGTAAATGCTAAATTTAAAAGGGTCATCAGCACAGGCTTCTAAATCGGCATCTGAACCCCTCTGATTTCTGTTAAAGCAGTGTAATACTCTACCTCCCTTGTGGGGGCACTGTAGACCAATATAATTATCTCAACCAAGACCAATCTATGTGCCTGGAATGAGTCGTAAGAATAATGCCCTTTTTATAAGAATTGTTGGATTAAAATAAATCAAAAACCAAAGCGTGACTACAGATCAACATAAACTTTATTGATACATTAAAATACAGAGGTCAAAGACCAGTATGTCAGGAAACATATAAAAAAACATATTAAACACACAGTAAGAGACTGCACAGAAATGGCACTATACATCAAGATACATGGCCCAAAGGTATAGAAGGGATCAAAAGATTACTGTACTACAAGACTCCCTCAAGTGAGTGAGACATAGCCATTATCATTAGCCTAAAAATAACACTTAAATACATTACCAAGTGGTGGATAAAGTGATGGATGAGGAGTGCCACTACCCAACGTTTCGCCACCTGTAGGCTTCTTCCGGGGCGTCGTTGACGCCCCAGAAGAAGCCTACTGGTGGCAAAACGTTGGGTAACGACGCCCCGGAAGAAGCCTACTGGTGGCGAAACGTTGGGTAACGACGCCCCGGAAGAAGTCTACTGGTGGCGAAACGTTGGGTAGTGGCACTTCTCCTCCATCACTTTATCCACCACTTGGTAATGTATTGAAGTGTTATTTTTAGGCTAATGATAATGGCTATGTCTCGCTCACTTGAGGGAGTCTTGTAGTACAGTAATCTTTTGATCCCTTATATACCTTTGGGCCATGTATCTTGATGTATAGTGACATTTCTGTGCAGTCTCTTACTGTGTGTTTAATATGTGTTTTTATATGTTTCCTGATGTACTGGTCTTTGACCTTTACCTCTGTATTTTTTAAACAGTATGTATCAATAAAGTTTATGTTGATCTGTAGTCACGCTTTGTTTTTGATTTATTCTAATTTTCCCTAGCGTGGGATCTTTACTGTATTTGGGAATTTCTGTGGTATTTATTAAGAATTGTTGGATATAGTTTTTATTGTAAATACGGAGCTGGTGATGCATTTGATGGTCACAAATAGAGATGAGCGAACTTACAGTAAATTTGATTCGTCACGAACTTCTCGGCTCGGCAGTTGATGTCTTTTCCTGCATAAATTAGTTCAGCTTTCAGGTGCTCCAGTGGGCTGGAAAAGGTGGATACAGTCCAAGGAGACTCTTTCCTAGGACTGTATCCACCTTTTCCAGCCCACCGGAGCACCTGAAAGCTGAACTAATCTATGCAGGAAAAGTCATCAACTGCTGAGCCGAGAAGTTCGTGACTAGAGATGAGCAAACTTGCAGTAAATTCGATTTGTCACAAACTTCTCGGCTCGGCAGTTGCTGACTTATCCTGCATTAATTAGTTCAGCTTTCAGGTGCTCCGGTGGGCTGGAAAAGGTGGATACAGTCCTAGGAAAGAGTCTCCTTGGACTGTATCCACCTTTTCCAGCGCACGGGAGCACCTGAAAGCTGAACTCATTTATGCAGGAAAAGACATCAACTGCCGAGCCGAGAAGTTCGTGACGAATCGAATTTACTGTAAGTTCGCTCATCTCTAGTCACAAAGCATTTTGTTTTACATGATTTGCTCAAGGTCCTGTTGTGTTCTCTTTATTACTGTGCATTATGTTTCTCAGTCACCAGAAACAGTGTTTTCAATGGAAATATCTCAAAAATTGTCTTTCTTTTTTTTTTTTTCTCCTCCCGTTTGTAAGTTGACTGCTGGGATGGACCAGATGGAGAGCCAATAGTTCACCATGGATACACCTTGACTTCTAAAATATTGTTCAAGGATGTCATTGAAACTATTAACAAATATGCATTCAGCAAAAATGAGTAAGTATAGTGCACATTGATTTTTCCTAACAGTTATCTGATTTATAATACTGTTGGTTTGGAAAACCTTTTTATTTGGCAGCTCAGAAGTTTTTCGGGTGCTGTATGGGTTTTATGTGAGGCGTATCCGTCACTTCCCTGATAGACCTGACAAGGCAGATGGACTTTGCTTTGTATTCGATATTTAAAAATAAAAAAGCTTATGCCTTTAACGTTGACTACTGTAAAATAGACATCAGTGCTAGATTACTCATTATGTCTTAGTATTTTTCTTCAAGACTAGGATGCAACTACCAGACAGTGAAGATCATGAGAGTTAAAGAAGCACTCTTTTTTTTTTTTTTTTTCTGTGTGTGTATAGTGCAGCATATGCTATTATTAGAGAATCATTGAGGTTCTTGTGTATGCCTTGTGCTTACTTATTTTAGCTAATGTGGCAGGCATAAAATTGGCTCCATGTTGGTTTGCAATTCCATTACTGAAGTGATTCTGAAATGCTGCCTACATTTTCCATGAATCCTCTGGCTTAGGGTGTGGCGTTTGTTCACTGCACCTGGTCATCTTATCAGGTTGCTGCTGTTGGAGGTCACCCATGTGAACTCATTAAAGGGGTACTCCACTGCCCTAGTGTTCGGAACATTTTGTACTGATCACTGGATACAGGCTGAGGGGGTCTTTACCTCACTGCCACACCCTTGTGATGTCAAGATACGCTCCTCAATGCAAGTTTATGGGAGGGGGCGTGGCAGCCAACACGCCCCCTCCCAAAGACTTGCATTGAGGGGCATGACATGACGCAATGAGGGGTGTGGTTGTGATGATACGACCTCCGCAGCCCTCACCCAGCATTCAGAACAAAATATTCCAAATGCTGGGGCAGTGGAGTACTCTTTTAAACTTGGGTTGTGGCTCCTAAACATGGGGAGGAATTTATGATTGTATGCAATCTACATTTTTCCCTCTAAATTTGTTGCAGTTATTTTTTTGCAACTTTTTAAGTAGAGCATTTTCTCAGGAGTATGTAGGCTCCATGTAACTAGGACATGAGGAACGATGAGGAGGAACTGCACCTGTACTTGTGTGCATGGGCTCTAAAGTCATTAGGAGATGAGAGTGAGTATTTATTTATATGTAGAAGGTGGGCAGCATATGGGATCATGGAGAAAGGAGGCAGGGAAGCTCAGAAAGCTGGCTCTCACCTCCATTGCACAAAGGGACATCTTTTCATCCTAGCAATGGAACCTGTCTATTGGGTTTAGTCAGGGTTCAAGTCCTGGGGAAAAAAAGTGCAGGTGTGAGGTGGTTTTTTGCGCCATCGTAGATCCATGCGTCCGCTCCTCCCCAGGCTCTCCGAACATTTCCGAAGCTAGAGCTAGAGCTGGGGCAAGGGGAGCAAGGAGGTACACGCCCCCTCCCTGAGCTCGGCTGGACGCAGATCTCTACGGCACGCCCCCTCCCTGAGGACATAGATCGCCATGGCAGGTCCCCTCCCTCATCTCCCCGAGCTGAGGACGTAGAGCAGTGCTCCCAATGAGCTCTATGTGTAAAGGGGGACATACTGTACGGGCTCTTTAGCCCATGCAGTATGTCCTCCTTTAGCCTGTACAGTTTGTCCCCCTTTAGCCCGTGCAGTATGTCCCCCTTTAGCCCGTGCAGTATGTCCCCCTTTAGCCCGTGCAGTATGTCCCCCTTTAACCCGTGCAGTATGTCCTCCTTTAGCCTGTACAGTTTGTCCCCCTTTAGCCCGTGCAGTATGTCCCCCTTTACACACAGAGCTCATTGGGAGCACTGCTCTACATCCTCAGCTTGGGGAGATGAGGGAGGGGACCTGCCGTAGAGATCTATGTCCTCAGGGAGGGGGCGTGCCGTGGAGATCTGCGTCCAGCCGAGCTCAGAGAGGGGAGATGAGGGAGGGGGCGTGAACCTCCTCCCTCCCCTTGCTCTGCCCTCCCCCAGTTCTAGCTTTGGGAATGTTCGGAGAGCTGGGGGAGGAGCGGACGCATGGATCTATGGGGGTGCAAAAAACCACCTCACACAGGAACTTGCCCAAGATATCCATTCAAGGGCTTGTCCTGCAGGGAATGGTGTTCCTCCTGTGAAAAAGGTGCAGAAACTCAGTTCCCACAAATTCCTGCAGGACTTGACCCCTGGGTTTAGTGCATGTGAATATGCAGTTGCCCTTTCAAGGGTGCATTCACACATATAGTATCCGCTGCGAATCTGAAGTTGTAAAATCTGCAATTGTGGATCTGCCACTATGGATTTTACAAGGCAATTCTTATGTTTGTTTGCCTTGTAAAAACTGCAACTAAGGATTTTCCAACTGCGAATGTGGTGTGTGTGAATATATCCTAATAGTAAATAAATCTGCTTTATGCCCTGATTAGAGATGAGCGAACTTACAGTAAATTTGATTCGTCACGAACTTCTCGGCTCGGCAGTTGATGACTTTTCCTACGTAAATTAGTTCAGCCTTCAGGTGCTCCGGTGGTCTGGAAAAGGTGGATACATTCCTAGGGAAGAGTCTCCTAGGACTGTATCTACCTTTTCCAGCCCACCGGAGCACCGGAAAGCTGAACTAATATATGCAGGAAAAGTCATCAACTGCCGAGCCGAGAAGTTTGTGACGAATCGAATTTACTGTAAGTTCGCTCATCTCTAGCCCTGATCAATCTCAACTCAGTTTTCCAGTCTTTTCTGTAGTTCTGAAGTGCAGAATGAACACTAGTAGTAAAAAAAACTCTGGTATATTGACTTGAAGAAGGATATGCAAATAAAAAAAATAATAATAATTTTTTTTTTCATTTTTATCCATACATCCTGCATCTCATAATGTAACTTAAGAAGGCTTCCAAAAAATTGTCTTGCATTTTACAATCTTGCATTTTACATTTCTCAGGTTTTTAGTTTAGCTTTTTGTATTTCTTTTTACTTTGACCAACTCTGTTCTCTAAGCCATGTGACCCGCCGGGCTGAGATTATATGTGAGCTTTGGGTCTTTTGACCTTCCTATTCATACAGCAGTGATGCAGGTTGTAGACAGCTATTAGTTTGTAAACAAGTGTCTTGTATTCTGTAATTATCCGTCCTGCATGCCAAGGATTTATCAGACTGGCATGGGCGCTGGCACAATACGATGTCAGACATAATAGGTTCATAAATTGCTGAATTGTTAGGATTATTTTGTTTCTCCTAAAGAGGACCTGTCAGAGGGTCTATTCCATTTTGCCCCATCAATTACTAACTAGACTTGGTGCATCCAGGCATGCTCAGTAAAGAGGGGTGAATGATTAATTTTAAAGAAACCCTAATTGGCCCATAGGGCCATAAAACACCCACTTTTCAACGTATTACCCAATAAAACAAATGTTATTATTCCAGAATAGAAACAAAATACTAACTGTGCACAGTAAAAACATATTAAAAATTAAAAACATTGTAAGGCCCACTAGTGTCTATAGAGTCTATCACTTAAATAAGTGAGCAATAGAAGGGACAAAATATGCTAAAATGTGTAATCTGGGTATGATGTCACAATATTCGGACCTGTCCCTCACTGCTAGAAGTAATTGGTAGCTGCAGTCTACCTATTAACTGTTAGTGTGCATCAGCATTTAAAACACATAGAACATGCGCCACCAACATGTTATATATTGGTATATATGTGTGTGTGTGTGGGGCGAAGCCACGGGATGTCTCGGGGTGCGAGGGTGAATTGTATGGGGCAGATGTTGTAGCCCAGGGGCAAGGTGTTATTAACCCGTGGTTTTCCCGGTAACCACCCGAACGGTAGTACCACTATCCCAATGTTAGGCAGGGCAATAATAGTCCAAGACCAGGTAAGGGTTAACGGTAGCTTTACTGAGATAGACAGATGGAAATAGTCTTTACAGCTAGGCCAGGATCCCCGAGAGGTGGCCAGTAACACAGAAGGACCTTGCAGCTTGCTGGGACTTGTAGTGACTTTGATAGACTTTAGTTCAGCCACGCTGACTAGAATAGACTTGACTGGGTTGTAGGTAGTGACAGCAGACATAGATTTGACTTACTGAAATGTGGCTGTAGGTAGGCTTGAGGCCTCCAGATATGCCGGACACCAGCTCTGAGATGTCTGGTCCTTACTGTTCCTCAACAGGAGTGATAAGAGAGAAGAGAGAGATTGTAATGGCTCCCCCTCTTATAAAGGGGGGCTGAGCCAGAAGCCCATAAGCCAAGCTGCAGGTTAGCTGGTGCTCTCTGGGTAACAAACACATCATGTGAACACATTATCATGTGACCAACTTAAAGGTCCTTAATCCATAACACACGCAACACTATACTTAATATATATTATTATGGGGGAGAGAATTCAGGAGGGCCCCTAGGACACAGAGGGACTCAACCTGACAGGGCCTAAGTACTGTACGGGACTATATCCCATACTGGGACATCATATATATATATTTATATATATATATTTATATATATATATATATATATATATATATATATATATATATATATAATCACACACAATTAATTTTTTTTTTTTAAACCATACCTGCTGCATCTAGAATTGAAACTTAAATAGCCTCCAAAAATTTTCTCACGTTTATAAATCTTATATTTCCCTGTTTTTTTGTTTTGTTTTTTGTTTGTTTTTTTACTTTCACAAACTCTGTTCTCTAAGCCATGTGACCCACCAGGCTGAGATTATATGTGAGCTTTGGGTCTTTTGACCTTTGAATTCATACAGCAGTGATGCAGGTTGTAGACAGCTGCGCTGTTAGTTTGTAAACCAGTGTCTTGTATTCTGTAATTATCAGTTCTACATGCCAATGATTTATCAGACTGGCATTGGCGTTGGCACAATACGATGTCAAACATGTTTTAGGTTCATAAATAGCTGAATTGCGATATGGCCATATGCTCCATATGCCCTGAGGATGCTTCTGGTTGAGTGAAACATGTTGGCGGGGCACATGTTCTATGTGTGTTAAATGCTGTTGCATACCAGTGTAGTTAATAGGTAGACCACAGCTACCAATTACTTCTAGCAGTGAGGGACAGCTAGGAATATTGGGGAATACACATCTCTGCATATTCTATTGCTCACTTATTTAAGTAATAGATACTATAGACACTGGTGGAAGTTAAAGGGAATGTGTCACCAAATGTGATTTGTTTTTGTTTTTTAAGAGGTTAAATAATTTTTTCTAATTTTCTTAAATATTTTTGGTAATATTAAAAAAATGTTTTACTTGTCACAGAATATGAAAAATTAAATAATACCTTGTCATATCTCCCACTGTTGACCAACAGAGGGAACTAACACAAGGAATCTGGTGAAAGCAGCAAACGAGACCTCGCCGGTCTACCTTCCTCCTCTATCTGTGTGCAAAAGAGGGGGAGTGGGTTTTGTAGTTTTTTTCAATTCCACTGTCACCATTTTGTTAGTGTCTGATGAGTGGTAAAGAACAGACTAGATGTCTCTTGATAGCTCACTGCTCCTCAGGGACTTCAAGAAAATGGTGCTAGCTCCCCGTTTTGTTTCACTTTGCCTGTGCTATGCACATGTGCAGTAAGCAGCCCATGCTTTTCTATTAGACACTATCAGTCTTAACTTTCTTATGCCCTGTGCCTGCCATAAAGCAACTGTGTAGGTGTTGTGAAGAGACACACCCCAAAGAGGCTACAGTAATGGCTGCCCCCAGTACACACTTTATTAATAAATAACATTAAAACCGCATTGTCCTAAAACTAAATACATGAATGAAATGCTTTATCTTGATAGAATAATTTTAATTATAAAATGTTTTAATGGGAACACATTCCCTTTAGGTGTTTTTTAATTTTTGTATATTTATACTGTGCACAATTAGTATTTTGTTTCTATTCTGGAATTTTAAAAAGTTTTATGTTTTATTAGGGGAATAAGTTTATAATGAGTGTTTTGTGTCCCTATGAGTTAATTGGTGTTCCCTCTATACTTCAAACAAAGTAAAAATACTAAAACATAATTTTTTTGTACAAATGAAAACTGGTATACTGGGAATCAGGAAGGTGGCAGCCTGGCAAGGAATCTGACATGTTGGATTTCCAATGGGAGTTAAAGGGGTGTTATATATATCAACTGGCTCCAGAAAGTTAAACAGATTTGTAAAATGCTTCTATTAAAAAAATCTTAATCCTTTCAGTACTTATGAGCTGCTTAAGTTAAGGTTGTTCTTTTCTGTCTAAGTTGCTTTTAGTTGCTCTCTGATCACACGTGTCTCGGGAATCGCCCAGTTTAGAAGCAAATCCCCATAGAAAACCTCTTCTACTACTGTGCAGTTCCCGAGACAAGCAGAGATGTCAGCAGAGAGCACTATTGTCAGACAGAAAACAACAACTCAACTTCAGCAGCTGATCATTATTGGAAGATTTTTTAATAGAAGTAATTTACAAATCTGTTTAACTTTCTGGAGCCAGTTGATTTATATATATATATATATATATATATATATATATATATATATATATATATATATAAAGTTTTTTCCTGGAATACCCCTTTAAGTCTATTTCCAGAAGTGTCTTGCAGACCCCTGTTTGCATGTTTTTGTTTTGTTTTCTTATGATGGGGGTGTATCTCTTGTTCTATAAGCCATCTAATGGTTATGACTGGTTTTAGTGTTGCCTACCTGCCCCCATAATAATTATTGGTGTTCTAGTCTCCTGTTGTGCGGCAGGAAACTGGATGTTCTCCTTATGTTGGTCCATAACATAACCGAATATTAAATTGTTAGGAATTATTGGATTGATTTTGTGCACCGTTATCTCTGTGTGAGTCTCAATTAAAGACTGCCGGAGTGGATTTCATGTCTTGTTCTGTACAGAGCGACTGACCTCTCGCACCTGGAAACTTTTGTCTGAAGGTAGCCGGGCTCAATAATAACCTATTTCCATTACAGCGATTATCAATATAAAATGCTCTGGTTTTGTTGTTCACCTCAGTGTTTTGATCAGTGTGTTCATACCGGGGCTTTGTTTTCCTATTATTATCATATGTATCAAGGCTTTTTGATAAGAACTGAACAGGAGCTTTATATACTGTTGTTACCTTGAACCTGGCTATAGGTGCAAAATTGCAGAGAATTTTAAGAATGGTTGATAACCTTTCATCATTGTGTCTGTAGAGTACATTGGGAGACCTTGAGTTGGCCTTTTTTGATAAGTTGTTGCAAACTCTATTCAGCCGTTTCTTAGCTTTATTTAGGTAACCAGTATATAATATTTCCACTTTTACATGAGTTGTCATGCTCCTTCATAGGGCTGGGCGGTGTACCGGTTCATACCCAATACTGACATTTTTGTGCTGCACGATATGAGTTTTTCCCCATACCGCAATACCGGTTTGGCCCCTCCCCCTCGGGAATGAATGAATCAGCCCAGCGCAGCGCTGTCCCCACATCGAGGAACTAATCCTATGTGACCTGCAAGCGCTGTTCTGCCCCCCCCCCCCCCCCCAATTAATTATTAGCCCAGCGCAGTCCCCATCGGGGTAAATACTCACATGTCACCCGCATGCGCTGCCCTCCTCATCCTGTTTGTTGCGGCCGCCGGCGCTGACACTCTGTACTAGTGGTCTCCAACCTGTGGACCTCCAGATGTCCGGGCATGCTGGGAGTTGTAGTTTTGCAACATCTGGAGGTCCGCAGGTTGGAGACCACTGCACTATACTGTGCGGTTATCCCTATTCCCGGGCTGCAAAAAATAAACAAAATAAACTTTAACTCACCTCCCGTTTGTCCGGTACCGGTTTCACTTGTTTCCTGGGGAAGGGAACGTCGGACAGCCGTCAGCCTATCACCGGCCGCAGCGATGTTCCGCCTCGGCCAGTGATAGGCTGAGCCCACTGTCATGTAAGAAGCCGGCTCCTTACATGACAGTGGGCTCAGCCTATCACCGGCCGAAGCGGAACATCGCTGTGGCTGGTGATAGGCTGACATCTCTCAGACGTTCCCGTCCCCAGCGTAGGGCCGACATAGGTGCGTTAAAGTTTATTTTATTTACCTTTTGCAGCCCGGGCATAGGGATACCGCACAGTATAGAGTGCCAGCGCCGGCGGCCGCAATAAACAGGACGAGGAGGGCAGCGCTTTCGGGTGACATGTATTTCCCCCCGATGGGTATGTGGGCAGATAATTAATATGGGGGGGGGGCTAGGAAATACCGTTATATACCGTGGAACCGCCAAAAGTTTAAAAAATACCGTGATACACACATTTGGTCATACGACCCAGCCCAAAATATTGTTGGTTATGCACCAATACATTTCCACATCTCACATCCCTTCATGATTTGATTTTCTGTTTAGAAGGAGGTAAAGCTTGGTGACTGACAACCTGTATTAGTGCTCCAATGACTTCCATAAAAAAAAAAAAAAAAAAAAACACTTTACTATATAAGTTTGAATCAACAGGACTGCACCTGGCACTGTACCCGACACTCTAAACGAATATAGTGGGGGACTCCAGCGGTGGGACCCCCACGAACAGACATCTTATCCCCTATCCTTTGCATAGGGGATAAGATGTTTAGGGGTGAAGTGCCCCTTTTAAAGGGAATCTTTCGAAGTTATCATCCCTGTAATAGAGTCCAAAAAAAAAAACATATGGTTACTTGCCAATTTGTCTATTGGTGACCACTTTCTGTAGGACCTGGTCAGAACACAGGCTTCCATCGTAGGTGTTCATCATTAGTATTTCATGAGGTACACCCTAATGGAAGTCCTCATGTTTGTAGAACTGCGTAAGTCTCCGGTTCTAAAATTGTATACTGCACAGTATATGTTATTACATAGGATGCCTTAGTATTGAATGGCATAGTTGACTATGTATGTATGCCAACACATGTATGACATAAGGAGACTGGGCTGGCAGTAGGGTTGCTACCTGGCTGTTTTTTTTTTTACTGGCACAGCCGGTATTTCGGCCACCCTGACGGTATTTTTATATAAAAAAAATACCGGCAATGCAAAGGCCAGTATTTATCCAACCAATCCTCCAACTCCCGAAATGTTGCACCATGTACCATACCAGTGTTTCCCAACCAGGGGTGCCTCCAGCTGTTGGCTGTCTGGGCATGCTGGGAGTTGTAGTTTTGCAACAGTTGGAGGTACCCCTGGTTGGGAAACACTGACCTATACTATATACTACTATATAGTCCAACATGCTGGGAGTTGTAGTTATCGTTTGGGGCAGCTGCTGAGCCACAGGCTGTATCAGTGCATGCTGGGAGTTGTAGTTAGTAACTAAGTGCAACTCCCCAATTTAATTTAAAAAAAAAAAAGCGATCAAAAAGTCCCATCAAAACAAAAATGGTACAGATTGTGGTGAAAAAAGTGAGCCCTCAAACAGACCCGTATAAGAAGAAATAAAAAAGTTATAGGGGTCAGGATAGGACAAAATTTTCCCCGGATATGTGTATCCTGTGATGTTACGCATATGTGGTCTCCCACTACAGGTACATAGTCCTGTATTACCTGTAGGCCCTGTCAGGTTGAGTCCCTCAGTGACCTGGGGGCCCTCCTGCAGGAACTCCTTGTGTTATCTTGCTGATTTATTAAATGTGGTGTATGTTATTTTAAGACCATAGATAGGATTCTGATGTATAGATAGTATATAGGACCTTTGGAGGACTCCAAGGACCTGTGTGAGTAAGCTGATCACATTATGTTATGCTGTTATATGAGTTGTTACAATATATAATCCCAGAGAGCACCAGGGTTAACCTATGAACCACAGCTTGACCAATGGGCTATAGTCCAGCCCCCTCACTATATAAAGGGGTATCCATCTTTAATTCAGTCTCTTTGAGTTATGTGCTCATGGCAACAACATCAAAGCCTTTGCTGAAGCAGCTACCAGAGAATCTCAGGACAGTGTTCAGCATCTGGAGTACCACGAAGCTACAACTCTCCAGTAAGTTTACAAGTCTATGTCTGCTGTCACTACATCTAGTCAAGTCCTGCACATAGTCACGTCCAGTGTAATAACAGTCAAGCCTAAATTACATGTCCAAGTCAGGTTTATTACAAGTATTGGTCCAGCAAGCTGCGAGGTCCTCTGGGTACTGGCCACCTCTCTGGGAATTCTGGCCATAGCTGTGAAGATAATTACACCTGTCTTCTATTTAGTAAAGCCTCCGTTTACCTGCAACTGGTTGTGGACTCTTTATTCACTACTAGCCCGTGGGATAGCGGAGAATCCAGGCGTGTGGTGTTCCGGAACCCGAAAACCACACTGGCGTCATGAACACATAGGGGTTAATACCACCAGATCCCCGGGGTTAATAACATCTGATCCCACCACTCTCACCGCAACACCCGTGGCCCTGCCACTACTCACTATAGTGGCGCACCACACATATATAATTAATTATGCAAATTTGCATGGGCGAAATTTTTTGTGCAAGAAAGGTGGCAACCCTAGATATCTAAGGCGTATGGCCACGTAGTCAAACCTGAACAAGAGTTTCACTTATTGTATTACCACTTAATTTAAAATGACTGTCTAGGAAGAAACCGCTTCATTTGTATTTTGCTGACACAATCGTCGTTCTATAGTCTAAATAAGAATATATTAGGTGACAGCTTTTCCATTTTTCCTGCCTTCACAGGTATCCTGTCATCCTGTCCATTGAAAATCACTGTAGTGTCGTGCAGCAAAAGAAGATGGCTCAGTATTTAACTGAAATCCTCGGAGACAAGTTAGATCTTTCTGATGTGCTTAATGGGGATTCAACAAAGCTGCCTTCTCCGGAAAGCCTGAAAGGAAAGATATTAGTAAAGGTAAATGTGAACAAAATGAATTGGATGGATGTATAAATAAATGCAGAAGGATCTGTGAGTGCTGTGGAAGTCACTGTGGAATTGGTTCTTGCTTCCGTGTCTACCTAGATCTTATATAGGCGGCCTGCGTCTCTTTGATTCTTGATCTCCCAGTGGTGGCTACTGTATTTAATAATTCAGTGGTCTCGAAAGGCCACAGTTTGGAGACCACTGTTCTAATAGGACATACAGTACTTGGTCTTTGAAAGTAGAGTAAAACCATTGCAAACAGGGGAAAGACTAAACAAGCATATTGCAAACAAGAAAAAAGAACAGAGGAAGAAACAGAGAATTGGCACTGGATTACACACTGTCGACCACCTGCAATACTATGTATGAGCTGCTAGCTGGAGGGAAGGAATAAAGGTCCCGGTATTAAAGTAGGTAGTGGTGCATCATGTATATAGCAAGAGATATATCAAAACGACAAAGAAATGAAACCGGAGTACTCACATGATCAATCTTCTGCGAGATCCTCAGGTACAGTACCCCTCAGGGTTCTTCAGCAGGGAGGCGGTAGGTGGTTTTGGGGGAGCTCAGATGCTGGCCACAGTCCATATCGCACCAATGGCTTGGGGGAGATCAGACGCCGGCCACGGCCGTATCGCGCCAATGGCTTGGGGGAGCTCAGATGCCGGTCATCGGTCCGTATCGTGCTAATGGGCACTTCGTCAGGCCGTACGGCCTGACGAAGGGCCCATTGGCACGATACGGACCGTGGCCAGCGTCTGAGCTCTCCCAAAACCACCTACCGCCTCCCTGCTGAAGAACCCTGAGTGGATACTGTACCTGAGGATCCCGCAGAAGATTGCTCGTGTGAGTGCTCCGGTTTCATTTCTTCTTTGTCATTTGGGAGACTAAACAAGATCATAGTATGTCCTCACCCCGACAGGTGCCTTCTTCTCATTGTCATCCTTTGCTTAGCATTGCACTTTGTATGAGCTGCCAAGGGGAGGCGGGATGGGGAAGCGACACTTATTGCTGGATGATAAGTGACTGTCTCTTTTCAACTCCTTTAACCTATTGATCTAACATAAGTTACATATCTTGACTGAATCATTACTATAATACAGGACTAAGATATACAGAATTTTTTGCATTTAAATCTAGAGCTACATTTCCAACCATCTGACTGCTGCCCTTTATACCTTTTTATATTGTATCTAATATCACTGGAAAATGGTAATATTAAAAGCACAAAGGACCACTCACAGTACTTGAGGGGCTTCTAGACATTATAGGAAGCTGTATTTTTCCCCAGAATTAGCACCATGCTTGTCCATTACAATAGCTGAGATCAAGTAGAAATAGGATGCTAATACCACTATGCAGTTGTTTATCTACATGCTTCACCTCACTCAGAGCTTTAGTTCCTGTATTTAAATTTACAGATCTTTTAAGTAAAACTGTAATTTCAGATAACCTCGTAGGATCGGCTGTTTTGTGTGTGTATAGGATGAGTAACATTATTTCTGGCCATTTTATTACTTGTATATGTAATGTTGATCAGTTTTACCCCTCTGTGGGCTAAATTTCTAAGTGTCAGCTTTCCCTGAACTCCAGGTTGAAATTAGCTCTTTTCCATAAACAGGGGACACAAAAACAAAAGATTGTGCTTTCCTACCTCTTTTTAGGACACCCTCAAAAGCAGCAACATGGAGGACATTATAGAGCAGTACTGAGTAGTGTAAGACGTGAATTCAGATCTGGTATGAGACAGTAAACCAGCAGTATCTCTTTCACTGCACTTCCCTCCTTTCGCCCCTTCTATAGACTTCTATGGGCAGTGTAAGCTGATCTCTCAGTAAAGGTATAAATCAATATACCCTCTGCTCTGTGGATTTACCTAAGTAATTTATGAGTTACTTAAACAAAATAGCAGCATTTCGGGGATGGCGAAACTAAAAAGTGAAGAAGTAAGCTTTTTATTTCTCTAGTATGATACATTACAAATACATTTTACTTATTTGCACTATTTATTTGCGCAAAGTATTTCGTAAGGACATTTAACTGAACCTCCACCTTCTGTTACTGTCAGAGAATGTTTGCACAATGGATTTTTCAGAAAATTCCATCAGTCGCTGATAAAAAATTTGAGCCAAACCCAAATTTTTTGCAGCAGATTTGTAGCTTGTACACTGCACATATAGATATAGTTATGGTCACTAGTGTTGAGCGGCATAGGCCATATTCGAATTCGCGAATATATGAACGAATATTCATCATATATTCGCGAATATTCGCATATTCGTAATATTCTAGTTTTATTTTCGCATACACGAAAATTCACGTATGCGAAATTCTACATATGCGAAAATTAGTATATACAAAATTAGCGTAAGCAAAAATTCGCATATGCGAAAGTTATTATATGCAAATTTTCGCATATGCGAAAATTCGCACACCAGTCTCACACAGTAGTATTAGAGCCTTTTTTTACACCACACAAGCTGGAAGCAGAGAGGGGTGATCACTGTGATGTGTACTGTGATTAATAAAAAAATAAAAACATTCGAAATTACGAATATATAGCGCTTCGCGAATATCGCATATTCGCAAATAAAATTTGCGTTGCGAATATTTGTGAGCAACACTAATGGTCACAGATTAGCCTCATCCATTAGGACTAATCCCTGTCCAGGCTATGCAATGTATTGAAAGAAGAAACATATGGCGTGAGTGTGTGAGTGTGTGAGTGTGTGAGTGTGTGAGTGTGTGAGTGTGTGAGTGTGTGAGTGTGTGAGTGTGTGAGTGTGTGAGTGTGTGAGTGTGTGAGTGTGTGAGTGTGTGAGTGTGTGTGTGAACTACAACATAGATTCCTTTACAAACAGTAGGATGTGGATTCCATACTTTATTACTAGGAATGTGCATCAGAGCTTGCATGAAAATACTCTACGCTGCTTCTTAATATATTTTTGCCATGTTCAGAGTACCACGTTTTAATATTCTATAATATTCTATGCAATGTCTGAAGAAGGGATTGCATAGAGGTAACCAACATCATGGCAGACTTCTCCTACTGAACAAACTTGTCCTGACTTTACAGCCAAGAATACTACTTTATTAAACATTGCAGTTATTATATGTGGCTGCATCTGTATGGTCTTATATTCTCATTGCCTACAGTCTTAAAGGGGTACTCTGGTGGAATGATTTTTTTAAATCAACTGGTGCCAAAAAGTTAAACAGATTTGTAAATTACTTCTATTTGAAAACCTTAATTCTTCCAGTACCTATCAGTTGCTGTATACTACAGAAGAAGTTATTTTCTCTTTGAACTTATTTTCTGTCTGACCACAGTGTTCTCTGCCGACACCTCTGTCCATGTCAGGAACTGTCCAGAGCAGAAGTAAATTCCCATTGCAAACCTTTCCTGCTCTGGACAGTTCCTGACATGGACAGAGGTGACAGCAGAGAGCACTGTGGTCAGACAGAAAAGAACAACTCAACTTCCTCTTTAGTATACGGCAGCTGATACTGGAAGGAGTAAAATGTTTAAATAGAAGTAATTTACTGATCTATTTAACTTTTTGGCACCAGTTGATTTTAAAAAAATGGGTTACCACCGGCGTACCCCTTTAACTACAAAATAGTATATTCCATTATGCTATTTAAATACCAAGTCTAACCATTGCTTTCCCATTTTGTGATGTTCATAAAATTATAGTATGGTAGAGGACGTCCCCACTCCAGTATTGCCTGACACTGGGTTTTTTGACTAGGCCCATATGCAGCACGAGGCCCCAAAACATCCTCATTTCGGTTGCATCCAAAAACGAAACTGGGTGGTGGGCGATGAACTGTGTGGTGTACAAGTTCTTCTGCTTCACCGATGCTCCACCTATGCAAAAGTAAATACAAACCCCTATGAAATATGGGATCCTTTCAATATTATTTACACTTTCATTACTTTGCTCCATTTATCTACATTCAATTTCCCGCAAGTGACCTACTTTATCATCAACTCATCGTGTGACATCCTGATCAATACAGAGGATCAATAATACTCTTGTACTGATGAAGCCAAATCTGATTGTCAACATTATTATTATTTTTTTTTTTAAAGCTAAAATCTAATGTGTTAATCTTGGCATGTGAAGTCTCTCAATTGTGTGAGAAGACCCATTTTTGTCATGAACTTACCCTGTCCAGGACACAGAGCTTACAGGTACACCCTTGCGACCTGGGACTTAAGGATCTGTGACTGGGACTTAAGGCCCTATTAGGGCTTCAGGGCGCTGCGATTTGCTACCCTTTTTTTTTTATCTTTTTCTGTCCGCCGTGTGATTTTGTTCTGTTTTAATATAATGGTGCATGACTTATAATCACACATGGTAATATAGTTTGCACCCAAGCACACACACTCACCCCCTCCCCCCCCCCCCCCCCCCCCCCCGCACACATTCCCACCTGAGTTTGTTGGCAACTAAAGAATCCAGACCGATACAGTCGGATACACTGAAATTGACTTTTTTTTTAGTTATTATTTCAATGACTACTTTGTGAATCTAATGGTGGAGCAGACGAACTTGTACACCACACAGTTCATCGCCCACCACCCAGTTTCGTTTTTGGATGCAACCGAAATGAGGATGTTTTGGGGCCTCGTGCTGCATATGGGCCTAGTCAAAAAGCCCAGTGTCAGGCAATACTGGAGTGGGAACGTCCTCTACCAATCTACAGTATGACACGGGGACAGTTCGAGGCCATACGGAAATGCCTGCATTACACTGATAATGCAGCATGTCATCCCCCCCCCCCCCCCCAAGGTGATCCTACCTATGGCCGGCTTTACAAAGGCAGGGTGGTCATAGATCACTTTGGGAACAAATTTTGGGAGTCCTACGTACCCCTAAGGGAGCTCTCTGTAGATGAGTCTCTAATCAGTTTTAAGGTGTGACTCATCTTCCGCCAGTACATTCCCTCGAAGCGTGCGCTGTATGGTGTAAAACTCTGCAAACTTTGCGAGAGTACTTGGGTACACTTGCAAGTTTAGAGTATTAGTGTTGAGCGGCATAGGCCATATTCGAATTCGCGAATATTCGCGAATATATGGACGAATATTCGTCATATTCGCGAATATTCGCATATTCGTAATATTTTCGTTTCATTTTCGTATATGCGAATATTTACGTATGCAAAAATTTGCATATACAAAAATCAACATAAGAGAAAATTCGCATATGCGAAAATTCGCATATGCAAATTTTCGCATATGCGCACATTCGCACACCAGTCTCACACAGTAGTATTAGAGCCTTCTTACACCACATAAGCTGGAAGCAGAGAGGGATGATCAATGTGATGTGTACTGTGAAAAAAAAAAAAAAAAAACGAATATTCGTAATTACGAATATATAGCACTATATTCGCGAATTCACGAATATGTGATATTCGCGAATAAAATTCGAATTGCGAATATTCGTGAGCAACACTATAGAGTATATGAGGGTGTTAGCGGGAAACTCGTGTGGGACCATGTGCACCCATTGCTGGATAAGGGTTACCACGTGTACATGGACAACTTTTATACCAGTATCCCTCTGTTCACATCCATCCCTGCCAGATCCATGTCCACTTGTGGGACCATGCGGAAGAACCAGAGAGGCCTCCCTCCTAAATTTTTTCCAGACACCTATGCCCAAGGGTGAGTCCCATGTCCTTACCCATGAAAACCTGTTGCTGGTTTGGTATAAGGATAAGAGGGTTGTCCTTATGCTAACCACAATTCATGGTACGACAACAACGGTCCGACAACAACGGTCCTCAAGCCTGATTGTATTCTGGACTACAATTGGTATATGGGGGGGGGGGGTCTCTCTAATCAAGTCCTCAAGCCATACAACGCCATGTGGAAAACCCAGGCATGGTACATGCAAAAATTTGCATAAACAAAAATGTGCATGTGCTAAAATATAACGCGAATATTACGAATATGCGAATTTAGCGAATATATGACGAATATTCGTCCATATATTCGCGAAATATCGCAAATTCGAATATGGCCTATGCTGCTCAACACTATTTAATTTCCTATATTTTTAACCCCGATGTACCAAGTCCAGAGTACATTCCAAATTTTAACTCCATAAATCACTAAATTGCCCAAAAAAAAACTTTCATAAAAAAAAACAAAAAAAAAAAAACCCTAAGACCACTGGGCGTATTTATTCCAAAAATGGGTCATGGGTCACTATCATCGGGGGGGGTTGTTATGTTGCCTCAAATATGCAGCGCTCTCTCTCTTCACCTGAGCGTGGTGCGCATTTTAGGCAACAGGTTAGGGATTGCCACACACATCACATTCCCAGAATGATGATTAAGAGCATAGGGTTTGGGGCGGGAACATAATTGGCATGGCAGTAGTAAAATTGTAATTTTCATTTTCCCCATAGTACACTTCCTGGAAAATAAATTTCGGGAACACCTGTCCGTTCCAAATGTCCACTCACCCTATACACCCTCCCCAGAGGGTGTACTGTATGTGATAGGGTCACATGTGGGTGCTCCTTTCTTTTATATTCCTCTGATGTAACCATCAGCTACTAATATGCCATAGGCCCCAAATGCAAACATAGCTCTAGGACTCTTGAGCCCTAAAATGTGCCTACACAGCATGTTACATCCACATGTTGGGTATTTCCATACTCAGAAGCAATGGGGTTACAACATTTGGGGGGGGGGGCATTCTCTCCAATTACCCTTTGTGCAAATAAAAAAAATTGGGGTAACACCAGCATTTTGTGAAAAATAACTATTTTGTCATTTTACGGCCCACTGTTCAAAACACCTCTCAGGTGTAAATACTCACCGTACCCCTTGTTATGTTCCTTGAGGGGTGTAGTTTCCAAAATAATGGCACTTGAGGGGGGTCCTGCTGTTCTGGCACCATGGTAGCTCTATAAACACTCAAGGCCCCTGACTCCCAATTCCAGCAAAATTCTCCAAAAGCCGAATGACGCTCCTGCTCTTCTGAGACCTGGTGTGAACCTGCAGAGCAGTTCACATCCAAATATGAGGTATGTCCTTACTCCAATAAATGTATTTACAAATTGTGGGGGATATTTTATCCTGTTACCACTTGTGAAAATGAGAAATTTGAGGTAACCCCAGCATTTTAGTGTAAACAAATAAAAATTTTCCTTTTCACATCGCACTTTAATGAACATTTATTAAACACATGTGAGGTGTTAAGGCTCACTGTACTGCTTGTTACGTTCCTTGAGGGGTGTAGTTTCCAAAATAGTGTGCCATATGTGTTTTTTTTTGTTTTGTTTTTTTTTTTGCTGTTCTGGCACCATAGGGGCTTCCTAAATGTGACATGCCCCCCAAAAACCATATCAGCAAAATTTGCTTTCCAAATTCGGCTCATTCTCTTCTGAGCATTGTAGTTCGCCCACAGAGCATTTTACATCCACACATGGGCTATTTCCATACTCCAAAGAAATGGGGTTACAAATTTTGGGGGGCATTTTCTCCCATTACCCCTTGTAAAAATGGTCGTTTGAGGGAAAAAATGCATTTTAGTGGAATTATTTTTTTTTTTCATTTAAACACCCGACTTTAAGGAAAAGCCGTCAAACACCTGTGGGGTGTTAAGGCTCACTGGACCCTTTGTTACATACCTTGAGGAGTGTAGTTTCCAAAATAGTATGCCGTGTGTTTTTTTTTTTTTTTTTTTTTTTTTGCTGTTCTGGCACCATAGGGGCTTCCTAAATGTGACATGCTCCCCAAAAACCATTTCAGCACAATTTGCTTTCAAATAGCCAAATGTGGCTCCTTTTCTTCGGAGCATTGTAGCGTGCCTGCAGAGCACTTTACGTCCACACATGGGGTATTGCCGTACTCCAATTTTACCGAAAAGTTGTCAAACACCTGTGGGGTGTTAAGGCTCACTGGACCCCTTGTTACGTGCCTTGAGGGGTGTAGTTTCCAAAATAGTGTGTCATGCGGCTCTTTGCTGTTATGGCACCATAGGGGCTTCCTTAATGCGACATGCCCCCCAAAAACCATTTCAGCAAAATTCACTCTCCAAAATCCGACCCACGGTCGCTCCTTATCTTCTGACCCATCTAGTATTTCCTTACTCGAGAGAAATTGGGCTACAATGGGGGGGCTTTTTCTCCTTTTACCCCTTGTAAAAAATTCAAAATGTAGATTTTAGAATGTTCTCCTTCACTTTGCTGCTATTCCTGTGAAACACCTAAAGGGTTAACAAACTTTCTGAATGTAATTTTGAATACTTTGAGGGGTGCAGTTTTTATAATGGGGTAATGTTTGGGGTATTTCTAGTATGAAGGCCCTTCAAATACACTTCAAAACTGAACTGGTCCCTGAAAAATTCTGATTTAGAAAATTTTGAAATTGCTGCTGAACTTTGAAGCCCTCTGATGTCTTCCAAAAGTAAAAACATGTCAACTTTATGATGCAAACATAAAGTAGACATATTGTATATGTGAATCAATATATAATTTATTTGGAATGTCTATTTTCCTTACAAGCAGAGAGCTTCAAAGTTAGAAAAATGCTAAATTTTCAGTTTTTTCATCAAATTTTGGAATTTTTCACCAAGAAATGATGCAAGTATCGACGAAAATATACCACTAACATAAAGTAGAATATGTCACGAAAAAACAATCTCTGAATCAAATTTATAAGTAAAAGCATCCCAGAGATATTAATGCATAAAGTAATAGAGGTCAGATTTGAAAAAAATGCTCCCATCCTTAGGGTAATAATGGGCTCCGTCCCCAAGAACAGATCACGGCGCAAAAAATGAATCCTCATACCGCCACTTATATGGAAATATGAAAAAGTTATAGGTCATCAAAATAGAGGGATTTTAAATGTACTAATTTAGTTAAAAAGATTTTTTTTTAAGCGCAACAATAATAGAAAAGTATGTAATTGTAATCACAAGTATCATTTTAATCCTATTGACCCGCAGAATAAAGAACACATAAATTGTATGGCGTGAAAACAAAACCTTCCAAAATTAGCAAAATTGCGGTTTTCTTTTTAATTTCCCCACACAAATTTTTTTTTGTTGCGCCATACATTTTATGGTAAAATGAGTGATGTCATTACAAAGGACAACTGGTCGCGCAACATACTAGTCTGTGGATGAAAATATAAGTTACGATTTTTAGAAGGTGAGGAGGAAAAAACGAAACTGCAAAAATAAAATTGGCCTGGTTCTTATGGTCAAAATGGGCTTGGTCCGGGGTTAAGGGGAATATTTTTGCTGCAATTTACGTTCTAAACTTCTGACATTGTTCTCTGGTGCAAAGAGTCAACAAGAAGTTTCCAAGCCCCTGAAGTGTTGAGGCATGGAACGCCTCCTTGCTCTCCCTCCCATCCCTGTCCCTGCTTGATTGACAGCTGGAACCTGAGTCCTGACTGTCAATCAAGCAGGGACAGGGATGGGAGGGAGAGCAAGGAGACATTGCAACCCTCAGCACTTCAGGGGCTTGGGAACGCATCTTTGACTCTTTGAACCAGAACGTAAATTGCAGCTTACTGATTCTCTTTAAAGAACCTCTAGATGAAGCTTTTCTTTAGTCACCTTACCACGATATATTAGTGTTATGATCTGTTGGTTAAAGTACATACACATGCAATGTCAAAATGAAATTCACAGATTCTATACATGAAGCCTTTAGGGATGACAGATTGACTCTAGTTCACAGAAACCAGATTGATACCCAGACCAATATAAAAAGCTATCCATTTTTTACAATCTATACAGTGATCCGTAGAGTTTACTCAACATTTACCCTTAAACAGTACTAAGTTAGGCTGCAATGGTTTGATGACCCTTGTATCCACCAAAAAATTATAAGCCAAAACCAGGAGTGGGTCCAAGTCACACAAATAGAGCAAATTGATTATAGTTTTTCCTCTGTGAGTTCCACTCCTGGTTCAGGATAAAAATACAGGCCAAAATGTGGACCAAAATACTAGATGTGAGTCCAGACTTGGAGTTTCCAAGCCTGCCAACCATATTTGAAATAGTGCACTGTGATACATATGGTTTCCATGTGTCCACCCTGCAGACAAGGCCCTGTTCCAGCATCAGTGTAGGACCATGTAGGGCTTGACACAGATATAAATAAATGTTTCTATGTTACCTCCACCACCACACCAATTTTGTCTTACACATAACAAAAAATTACTTTTGCAGTACTGTACTGGTTACTAATAATAGTAACTAATAGTAATATTAGCTTTCCTTGGTCTACATGTGGTGTCTACGGGGGTGAATAATGTGAAATTAACCTTTTAGTGACGCCAGGGCACCGTTAGCCTATACACGGTCCGAGGTTTGAGACTGCTTCTCCTGGGCCAGGCACAGGGCAATAAATACTCCAATACAAGGTTACGGATAACTGTCTTTAATGAGGCAGGATAGATGGTTATTCCTCTACAGCATAGATTGGTGCCAAAGGAGGTTCAGAATAAACCTTGGAAGCCTATCGCCTTGCTGGGACTTATAGTTGTTTGTGCTGCATAGTGACTGACTTGTGATGAATGGCAACTCACACTGACTTTGGTGCTGCAGACTGACTGAAGACTATGCTTTTCTTCCCCAGGGTCTAGTGCTTACCGCTAGGCTTTGACGTTCACCTGAGTGTAGGGGATTTTCCTTAGAAGATGCGTGGTTGCAGGATTAGACTTCTGATTAGCTTGAGGCCTCCTCAGATCACCTCACACTTCTCTCTCTGACTTCTCCACACTGTACCTCAGGAGTTCAGCTCACAACTAGCACTGGAGCTAGACTGGAACTAGTCTGGGCAGCTCCTCCTCCCCCCTATACAGGGTGATTTGGAGGTCTCCCATTGGGGCAGACAGGTCACCTGATCCACTCTGCACTTTCTTTGCTAACAGACTTCAATAAACAGTAACATAGAAAATTCTAGAACAACAAAAATGGCATAACAATATAATATATTGAGTCCTGAGTAGTGGGCCCAAGACGGACACTGAGGGAAGCAACTACCTGACAGGATGGGCAGGATACGGTATTCCGTACTGGGTCACCACATACAGGAAAACTCATAAAAACTTATAGTCAACAACACTTGTGGTTGTGCCATGTGGAGTGTACTAGAAGTTTCCTGTGTCAGAAATGGCTACTATATAAACCAGTTTAATGTTCTTCCTTATGGGAAGAGATTAATTGGTGGCTGGATTTATAAAACATGGCTGGACCATCGTATCTTTTTTCCTTGGGTCTCAACCCCATTCCTCATAGCCTGTAAGCTCTTGTCTTTATTTGTACCTCCAAAATAGTAAAGTGCTGCGGAATCTGTTGGTGCCATATACATAGATAGCATTATTACCATGATCTTAAATTTTATTAGTTATAAAAACCACACAAATCGTATTTGCTCGGCTGAACGTCAGTAAAATCCTGTTTGCTCAGCGGCAGTAAACTGATGTCTTGTTTTTTCAAAGAAAACTTGTTAATGTGTTTGTGACATGGGTCTTGTTTGATGACAATGAAAGGGACGCCTCAGGCTGCGCAGTGTACACAACCCTTCATTTAACACTTACGCTCAATTTTTGTCTCCTCCGCTTGGATTTAGCAATTGATATTGTAGGTCATTTGAAGGAAGGAATAGAATGAATAAGACAATGTCTCATTAATGGAGCTGTCGAATGGTAGTTTGCTCGTGATCAGTGAACCTAGGTCATTATTTAGTGTAGCTTTACTCCTGCCAAGAACCATGTGAAAGGTGAACAACTCCCCTGATGGCAGAAGCTTGAATGTAGACCTATTAAAGAAAACAGGTTACTTATCTCTTTACCCTTGAGAGCCATTATTTCTTAAGAGTTGCTTTGAGGATATCAAAGTAAAGACCTCTTAAGTTGTTGCTGGCTGCGTTTTTCTTTTCCGATAGGTGTATATGAATTACTAATGTAATCCCTTAATAAAGGAGGTAGCCATTTTGAACCAAAAGTCCTTAGGGTGGTCCTCGGTGGCTTCTGCCTGCCCCACTGGCCTTGATTCATAGATCTCTTCCTTTTTGGGTATAAGGAGAGATCTATCAATCAATTCTGGTGGGCCGGAGAGAAGCTGTAGGGGGCCACCACCATGACTTGTGGCTTAGGCAGCAGATAGTCACAGGTTATTTTTACGGTATCTCTACATTACCCTGTGAGAGCTGAATTGGTTGGTTTTATTGCATCCTTCAAATGCCAAACCTCTTCAGGGGATCTTTTCCTTGGCAGTATGATTTACTGGGAATTTGATCACAACTCTAGCTGTAAACTTTCTATTACACAGGTGATTTCTATATAGCAGTAAGGTAACTCAAAATATGAATATGAGGGCTATAACATTAAAGCAAACTTTAGATGTGGGTTCCCTCATCTTCACCATATATATATATATCCTTTCTCATTGTCATCATCTACTTTATATTGTTTCTAGGGGAAGAAACTCCCGGCCAGTATTAGCGATGATGCAGAAGAAGGGGAAGTCTCGGATGAAGACAGCGCTGATGAAATAGATGACGACTGCAAGCTGATCAATGGCGATGTATGTATCATAGATATCAATGCATGACTGTCTACGGGCTGTTAGGAACAGAATTATGTAACAATATATATATGCAGGCCAAGTTGAAAAAAAAAATATTCAGTATAGAGTAGATTCTACTGCAGAGACTCATTTAGGAATTCTATAAACGTGTTCACACAGCTAGAATGCACATGGATTTGGAATTCCTGCTGATGGCATGAACATGCCCTAACAGTCTGGGATCTTCTGCCTGCTCAGGTTCAGGGTCATTCTTCTTGTCACATACCTGGGTTTTTTATACAGATATCACTTCTGGTCTCTAATGGCTAAGTAAGGAAAATTGTTGCAGGTTCTCATTTCTCTCTAAGGGGTATGTTCACATGGAACTAAAATGCTGCAGATTTGCTGTAGAGGTTTTCACTTTTCCACTTCAATATTTTCTTTTTTTTTTTTTTTTTTCAGTAGTTTAAAGGGGTACTCCACCCCTAGACATTTTATCATCTATCCAAAGGAAAGGGTATAAGATGTCTGAACGCGGGGGTCCCGCCGCTGGGGACCCCACAATCTCCCTGCTGAACCCGGCGTTCATTAAGAGAATCTGGTGCAGCACCGGAGGCTCGTAACACCATGCCCCGCTCGTGCCATCACGGCCAGCCCTCCTCAATACAAGTCTATGGGTGGGGGCGTGAAGAATGACATGCCACCTACCATAGACTTGCATTGAGCGAGCGCGGCCATGACATCATGAGCGGGTGTGGTCATGACATCATGAGCGGGCGTGGCCATGACATCATGAGCCGGCGTGGCCATGACATCATGAGCGGGCGTGGCCATGACCTCATGAGCCTCTGCCCAGCATCGCAAGGCATCCAGCCGGATGTCTAGGGTGCCACAGCTGAGATCGCAGGGGTTCCCAGCGGCAGGACCCCCGCGATCAGACATCTTCTTCCCTATCCTTTGGATAGGGGATAAGATGTCTAGGGGTGGAGTGCTCCTTTAATTTCATATTCTGGTCAGGTTGACCAGAATTGTCTTTTATTGCACTTCACAACTTGGCTAGAGGAGGTGTTGTCACCTCTATAAAACAAGAACACAGATTATCACTTATGTACACTATGCTGTAAGCCTTTTACACTTATGTTTTTCCAAGCTTCGTAAGGTAGATGTTGTAAAGTAGACACATAGGAAGAATGAGTAGGCACTTAGGATAGTGTGATTCACTCTCAACAAGAACCTACTTCATTCAATTCACCGATAATGATGGCGATGTAGAACCCAAACAAGTCTGCAGCACCATTAAGATCAATGGAAGGGTATTGATCAGCCCTGCACCAACATCTCATCCCATTGATTGTAATTGTGTACTTTGGCCTAGCTTAGAATTGCCCAAGAATATGTTGTAATTGTACAAATGTTTTCTCAGTTCTTGACATTTCCAGTCTGTTCAATAGAGGGTTTTTCACACCTCTGTCTTATTTAAAGATGTAATATCCAAAAAGAATTCCTATTCTATATTTATAATCTGCTATTCTCTTTGGGCTATGTTTAGCCATGCTAATGATATGGTACACCACTATGATGCAGAACCGCATTAGACTATGTGCGTAATGTTCAGTTCAGTGTTATGGAAAATCACAGAACACACAATGGAACCTCTAGCTGTGATAACACAATGACTAGCTTAAATCTGCTACATTGAGAAAATCTCTACTGCATATGAACTGGGCTTCTATTGGTTATGAATTAAAGGGGTACTCTAGGCATATTATCCCCTATTCAAAGGACCCTCCGCTGGGGACCCCCGTAATCTTGTCTGCGGCAACCCAGATAATTCAGTGCATGGAGCGAACTTCCCTCTGTGCCAGATGACTGGCGATGCAGGGCGGAGGCTCTTGACGTCACGGCCACGCCATGCCCCCTCAATGCAAGTCTATGGGAGGGGGCGTGAAGGACGTCACGCCCAATCCCATAGACTTGCATTGAGGGGGCTTGACCATGATGTCACGAGCCTCCGGCACTGCACCCGACTGTATAAACAAATGCTGGGTGCTGCAGGGAGATCACGACAGTCCCCAGCGGCAGGACCCCCGCTACCAGACATCTTATCCCCTATCCTTTGGATAGGGGATAAGATGTCTAGGGGCTGAGTACCCCTTTAACACATTCATTACTCTACATCTATTGGGGATCATGGGATATGATTTGCTGGCTAATCTTTAGCTATGCAATAGTCAGGGCGGTAACTATAGAGGAGGGTGTGGTTACACATGGGTCTAACAGCCTGAGGGGCTCATAAAATCCCTCTTTCCTATATGAGGAAAACTTAAAATGAAGCATTATAGTGGGGGTAAGGCCTTAGGATACGTTTACACAGGCGGATGTGTAAGGAAAATCTGAAATAGACCCCATTGAGGTCAATGCAATCTGCTGCAGATTTTTCACTGTGAAAAATCCACCACGGAACATCCACTGCTGCTCAAACCTGCAACAGGATACTCACGGGTAATCCGCACATGTAAACATACCCCTACATTGTATGTTGTAAGTCTTTGTTTCAGTATTTGTAAACCAAAAACAAAAGTAGCATATAAACTTAGAAGACGTATAATGTAGAGTTTGAACCATCGATTTATGCAAACTACGGACCAAAATAGTGCCATGTGAATCTGGCCATAGCATTTATTTTTAATCTCAGTGGTCAGATCCTATTTATTACTGCAATCCTAAACTTGGTATTCTTTTTAGACCAGAGGTCCCCAACCCAGTCCTCAGTCCCAGCATGCATAGGCTGTACATCAGAGTTCAGTAATATGGCACCCTTGGAAATCCATGGTTACATATGGAACCTGCATAGGTCTCTGTTTCATAAGGAGATATAAGAAAGGTATAATACATGGTGCTGTATAGCATACAGCTCTGTAAATAGCATTTGCTCCCCTACTTAAGGGATATATTAAAAGCACAGTGTAACTATACGGAATTTAAACTTGTTACATATACTGATGCATATCCTGTAATAATTCCCCAGACCATAGTATGGACAATAGAAAATATGTATAGAGAACAAGGGTCCATTTCCCGCACATCCCACCCTGTCTTCACAGCCCATCTCTCAGCACCCAGATCTATCATATTCCTGCAGCGTTTCTGTTCTCTGTACAAATCCCTTTAGCAGCAGAGCTCGCCTCACATTGATCTTGAGTTGACAGGAGAGGCGGGTGTCTTAATGAATTAGCAATAGGACATAGATCCTTTAAGCTCTTTTGTGAGGCAGGAGATCTTCCTCTCTATGACCTGTCTGGATGAACAAGAGATACATTGGAGGATGGGTGTCTGCCTGAGTTCACCTTATAATTATTCTGCAGTGACCATGTACTTGTTTACCTGCTGAAGTCACAAATCCTTCATAGCAGACCACAGATAGCGATTCCATTGATCGAACCATATACTTAATGTTCAATTACTGGCCATTACTGAAATACCCCGAATACCTGACCTGATGTAGCTTGACTTTTTAGTTTATCTAAAGAGCAAGAACTATCCAATCTAACCAGGCACTTCCCCCATTAGAAGTCTTTGTCCTTTTATTGAGAAAATAATAACTTTAGTAGCACAAAATGAATGAGCAAATAATAGTTCCTGTTGTACAGTCCGGTATTATGTAGAGTTATGTGCACTGAAGATATGGGGTGTGCTTATATGGGGTATCATTAACAAGTATGACCCTCATGTAGCAATGGAAAAATAAAGGTGGGGGTTTGTGTTCTCTGCAGCACAAATGTGTCAACAAAATGGCGCAATGTTTTGTCGATGGATAGCCACAGGCCCCATTGACTTCAGTGGTCTGAGTGTAGTCCGCGAGTGGCTTGAGTCATTTTCTGTGCATATTTCTGTCTGACTGACTAATATACGCTTGGTAAAGGACTTGAACACAGTCACTAGCGAACTACTTTTGGGCTATTGAAATTCAATGGTGCTTGTGCTTCTCCATGTACGGATACGTCGACATCCCATTTTGACATTTTTCCAACATGTCTGACATGTCAACAGAAGGCACAAACATGGTGTGAAATCACCCTTTAGGCCTTTTTACACGGGTTGATTATCGGTCAGGTGAGCGCTCGATAATCGGTCCATGTATAAAGGCTAGCGTTCAGCTGACTAACTCTTGCTTGTCATCTGATTGGATCTTTTGTTCGGCCAATAAAATCATCACAATTGGACACTGATTTATGTAGATTGAGCCTTGTGAAGACTCCTCAAACCTGTTCAGATCTGTGAGATTGGTGCTGATTTGTTGCCCCCTGTCAGGCTGTCTGAGGATTTATTCACACGTACAGTATTCTCCGCAGATTTGATGCGCAGGATTTCAAGCTGTGTTCAGATTACATTGAAATCTGTAGCAGAAAATCCTGCACATCAAATCTGCGCTGAATACTGTACGTGGGAATAGATCCTGAAAGGGCCCTTAGAATTATAGCTCTTAAAAGGAGAAGACGGAAGACAAAAAAAAATTAGCTGCACCCCTGAATGGGGTTGTCCTAATTTCAGAAAGGTATCCCCCAGGGTTGTGGATAACTAGCACTTTGGTGAGTGTCCCATCAGTCTGGATAATATAATACAGTTGTGTCCCAAATAAATAGAGTACACCATGTGTGTGCGGCCAGCACTCTACCTTTTTTCTATGTAGTGTCCAAACATTGCCCTGTGCGCAGTGCTCCTCAGTGTACCATAGAGATGTCTGCTTCCCCCCATGTTATATCTATATGCAGAGGTAGCAGTCGCATCGGGGTCCTGGTGCCTTAGGGGGCCCCAAAGCACATCTGCCTCATAAGAGACCAGCATTATAATTGGCATGTGGAGCCCTGTTGCAAATTTTGCATCGGGGCCCAGGAACTACAAGCTATGCGTCGGTCTATAACCCTAGATACAGTATTCTAAAAGTCTCATGAAACTAAGTCATGGCCACAGAATTGTGGAGATATTACAGTATATACCAGTTCAGCAATGTTATCTACAACATGAATGGGATCTTTTTGTATATAAGGTGATCAAAATGAATCAGATTTTGCTTCAAACCATATATCTCTAAAAGGGTTGTGAAGTATAAGGCAATTTACACAGTGGGATATCTGCAATTCTGCACAAATTCCATTCAGCAAAGCTTGCGGAACGGAATTGCTGAATACCAGAATTCCGCAGGAATTGCAGCGGAATATCAACAGTATTCTGTCTTCTCAAAACACAGAATTCTGCTAAAATTCTAAGCCCCATTGTTTTCAATGGGATTCCACCGCAGAATTCTGCAAAATTAAAGACAGGTCTTAAAATTTTGCGGAATACGTAATTCAGCTGTGTGAATGGGACAGCGGAATGTCATTAAAGTGAATGAGCAGTACATTTCGGCAGAATTCTGCTGTGTGAAAAAAGCCTAAGAAGGCATAAGTAGTTAGTTTTTTTCCAAAGAATCAGCACTACTCTTATTTATGGGTTATGTTGGGTATTACAACTCATCAAGTTAATGCCACTAAGCTTCAATATCAGACTCGGCCCATGTATGTAGGTGGCACTATTTTTGGGGAAAAATGTAAAAAAGTTGATTAATATTAACATTTACATACTGTTTTATCCTAATCTTCCTATATGATGAATTAATGTTTATAAGTATATATAATGAAGCGCTGTATCTGTAACACATATGGATGTACTGCCCATGTGAGAGCCTAGGGACAACCTCTGTGTGCTGTAATAGCAGACATCAGTGGTTGTCGCCTACTCTGTTACCTGACTATTAGGGTTTATTCCCACAGTAGAATTTCCGCTTATGGAATTCCGCTTGCTGAATTCCACCTCAAATCAAAGCCCGTAGACCTCTATGGAATTCCGCACTCCCATTCACACTTCTGTATTTCCGCTTTCAGAATTCCGCAAGCGGAAATTCAGAAGTATGCATGGGAGTGCGGAATCCCATAGAAGTCTATGGGCTTTAATTTGAGGTGGAATTCCGCAAGTGGAAATTCTTCCATGTGAATAGGCCCTTACCTGTGTGGAAAAGATAAATAGCCAATTGACATATTAGAGGGAATCTTTCAGCTCTACTTGCTGAAGACACCATTGAATAGTTGTTGGGGTATGAAAGCAAACTGTACTTTTCCTGGAGTGGATGGGGGTTACTAAACTTATAAAATCACCTTTTTATTTCTCAGCCAAGTGTCATAGAGGCAGAGCCAAGCAGCTCAAGTGTCACAGCCTGTCCCGTCTATTGCTCACTAATATATCAACGAGAAAAAACAACAGGAGGTGCGCCCCTAGTGAGGACCGTTTAAATAAAATGAAAGAGATAACGCAAAGATGGGTTCTTACCCCTAGGTGTTGCGCTCAGAGCACAACACCTACAGTAGTGTCTATGTGCATTAAATCGAGGGAAACCGCTGCCACGAGGAACTTCCCGGTGTGACGTCCATCAGTCCGGTGGATAGCAATGGAAAGAAATATGTGAACAAGTTCCTCTCAAGAAGGCGCTGGTACCCGAAGATGAAAATAAACTTCTTTATTGGCAACGCGTTTCGATCCCGAACGGGGATCTTCGTCAGGCATCTCTGCCTGACGAAGATCCTGGTTCGGGATCGAAACGCGTTGCCAATAAAGAAGTTTATTTTCATCTCCGGGTACCAACGTCTATTGCTCACTGTCATCTCCTAGATCTTGAGCTGATCCCCGTACATTAGTCAAGGAGGGTTTAGGGAGGTGAGGTGTGTTAGGCTGGGGCACTTGAGAAGCTCGACTTTGCCTTCTTGACACTTGGCTAAGGAATAAATAAGATTTCTTTGGCAACTACAATCAGCTCTAGGAAATGTACAGTTCTCTTCTATACCTGACAGAGATCCAATGGTGTCTGCAGCAAATGCATCCGACAGATTCCCTTATAAATATTGTACTGATGTCTTAGGGATTTTAGGCATATAATACACACATTGATTAAATGCTAGTTAAAATGTGCCCAGTTGAGTAGATGTCTTTTCCACCCATATCTAACCAGAATGTATCTGTAAACCTATACATGGATATAGAACAACTAACAAATCCAATAAAACAAATGTTCTATGAGCCTGAGGATTCTTCTATATATTACATAATTATGTGATGTTTGACTTTTTGGTCTGTTTGTCTTTTTGTTTCCTGCTCATCGTTGCATGCGTATATGAAGTGGAAGGTACTGTACATAACCCCTGATATGTCACTTAAAAGCCACCCATGTCGCATTCCTTAGTAGGTGTCTTTAACCCTTGTGACGCATTGCTTGCAGACCTGCATAGTGATGATGGGTTGTTAAAAAGCCGAGATCCATCATGTTACCAAACGCTTATGTTTCTGGGAAAATGTCTGGAAGTTACTGAGGTGAATTAGATTGAAATGACAAATTCAGCGCAGCTTCACCTTTCCTGTGGCATTTCTAATTTAATGTCTGTCTCCAATCCAGAAATATAGAAAATGTGAATAATGTATTCTCTCGTTTCAGTGATGGGACTCAACCAAATAGTTCGGCCATTAAAAAATGACAATAGTCAGCAGTATAGTGGAAGATGATTGATGGCAGAGACAATATCCTGCCTCTACTCCAAAATAGATTCTCTAAATTGTTCCTATTCCAAATATATTTCTTAATTTAAGAAACAAACTGTCATATATAGAGGACTGGTTCCCTCCCCTGACACCTCTGCCTAAATACTGTAAATACTAGTAGCATTTCTAGTGTGTCTTCTCATGGATGAGTTGTGCTGTTCCTCTATTACTCCTCCTTGAAATATAGGAATAAATTGTCAAGTGGGTGCTACCATTTACCCTGTCAATAGGGTGTGTCTTGAGTCTGGCACTACCAAATCAGTACTAGATACTAATAGGGATTCACCTTGTTGCCAGGGGAAGTTGTAGTACCATGTTGTCAGGTTATTCATACATTGTTATCCAGAATCTACATTTTCACATAATTTGTAAGACTAAAAAGCTACCATATGTTGGTCATTGGGGGAAAACTAGTGACCCTTTCCAAAGGTGTAACTTAAAGGGGTACTCTGCTGCCCCAATGTTCGGAACATTTTATTCCGAATGCTTGGAGCGGGTGGCGGGGCTTGTGACGTAACGGCCACGTCCCTTATGACATCACACCACACACCCACAATTTTAGTCTTCGGGAGGGGGCATGGCAGCCATCACGCCCCCTCCCATACACTTGCATTAAGGGCGCAGGGTGTGACATCATGAGGGGGCTGGGCCGTGACGTCACGATCCTCCGGCCCCTGCATCGCCAGTCATCGGGGACGGAGCGAAGCTCGCTCCGTGCACCAGATGACAGGGGTGCTGCAGGAGAGATTGCAGGGGTTCCCCGCGATCAGACCTCTTATCCCCTATCAAAGAGGAAGAGATGCTATGATGCACCTTGATCCTCATTCCTCACCAGGGGAATAATTACCGAGCGTACTGAGTGCATCTTGGTTTGGTCCTGGGCTTTCTCCACCATTTAAAGGGGTACTCCGGTGGAAAACTTATTTTTTTTTTTTTTTTATCAACTGGTGCCAGAAAGTTAAACAGATTTGTAAATTACTTCTATCAAAAAAATCTTAATCCTCTCAGTACTTTTTAGCAGCTGCTGTATACTACAGAGGAAAATCTTTATTTTTTTTTATTTTTTTTTTTGTGTTGTCCACAGTGCTCTCTACTGACACCTGATGCCTGTATCAGGAATTGTCCAGAGCAGGAGAAAAATCCCCATAGCAAACCTATGCTGCTCTGAACAGTTCCTGTCACGGACAGAGGTGTCAGCAGAGAGCACTGTGGACAAGACCAAAAAGAAATTCAAAAAGTAAAGAATTTCCTCTGTATTATACAGCTGCTAAAAAGTACCAAAAGGATTAAGATTTTTTTTAATAGAAGTAATTTACCTTTCTGGCACCAGTTCATTTTAAAAAAAAAATAATAATTTTCCACCGGAGTACCCCTTTTTAAGAGCCCAATAAAATTAGTTTTCTTGTACTTTTACAGAATACAAAGCTTAAGCTACATTATGTCACACTAGAGTTTAGGAGCCACAGGTTGCCATTATCTTCCTTGTGGATGTTGTTGATTTCCTGTTCTAGTCCCATGATAGTCCTATTATAAGTGTCCCTTTATGTATAAAAAAATTGGATACTGTAATTAATAGGCAATAGTGATTATATGCTTGTAGCAGAACGATTAGCACATTTAGGAGAGGCCACTAAATATTTCTTAGAAATAAATGATGATATAGTCACATTATAAGTGATAAGGGGAGCAATAATTGTAATGGAGTCCAGATCAGATGATTTAGTCCTATGCCAAAGAGATTTAGCAGTAGCAGTAATCTATGGCATCTGGCGATCTTATAATGGAAGAAACATTCAAGGCCATTTTCCTCCATCACCGCTTTCCACATCAGTAGCTCTTGGTGTTTTTCCAGACATAAGCATTGAAGATTTGGTAACAAGCAGTGTGATTTCAGATGCAGTTGTGACTTCTGTGTGCTTTTCTATGATAGTTTTCCCCCCCAATTGTAGTTTTGGAACAGATTCCCTTTGATCTTTTGCAGGGTTTACAAAAGGAAGGAATAGGATTGTTGTCTATTTCATCAGCTCCTTACGGCAATGTCTGGAAACAAAGAACATATGGATAATAAGGGAACCACCAGATGAACCGCATAAGCAATATCTAGTAATACTTGACTGTCTCTTTATAGAGTCAAAAGATATCTCTGCATACAGCCCAACAGGAGCTGGAGACAACTATAGAGTGTTCCCTCAACGTACGATGGTAATCCGTTCCAAATGGACCATCGTTTGTTGAAACCATTGCATGTTGAGGGATCCGTGCAATGTAAAGTATAGGACAGTGGTCTACAACCTGCGGACCTCCAGATGTTGCAAAACTTCAACACCCAGCATGCCCGGACAGCCAACGGCTGTCCGGGCATGCTGGGTGTTGTAGTTTTGCAACATCTGGAGGTCCGCAGGTTGTAGACCACTGTTAGAGGAAGTTGTACTCACCTGTCTCCGCCGCTCCGGACCGTCACCGCTCGTCACCGCTGCCCTGGATGTCGCCTTCCATCGCTGTTGCCGCGTCCCCGAGGTGTCCCCGACGCTCCGGTAAGGCCTCTGCCTCTCCGGCATCCGCGCTCTCCGATGCCGCCATCACGTCGCTACGCACGCCGCTCCTATTGGATGACGGGACGGCGTGCGCAGCAACGGGATGATGACGATGGAGAGCGCCAACGATGCAGAGGATCCCGAAGAGGACGCGCCGGAGCACCGAGGACAGGTAAGAGACCATCACAGGGCACCGTAAACGGCTATCCGGTGGCAGCTGAAGCAGTCTGCGCTGCCGGATAGCCGTTTATGCGATGGCCCCGACATAAAAAAGCATCGTATGTTGATGCTGCCTTCAACATGCGATGGTCTCTGAGAGGCAATCGCATGTTGAAATGATCGTATGTCGGGGCCATCGCAGGTCGGGGGATCACTGTATACTGATCCAAGTTCTTATGCAGCCCACCACTGGAGACCATTAAAACTGTAATTCTATCAGTCAGCTGTAATACTGTGGGGTCCACGGGCTCCATACCATATCTGAGGGGTAGTGATCAATAGAAAGACATCAGCTCTGTATGTTTTGGATTTTTTATCTATAGACCTGAAGGATAAAAATCACATTTAAATAAAATCTTTTAGGCTTAGGTAATGCTAGGTTAATAAAGGGAATCTGAGCAGTTTCCAGCCCTCAAATCTATGGACTTGGCAGTTGTTGCGTAGAGGAGTTTAGAATACTTTGTGTGCTGGTTATGCAACCTGGCTGCCCCTACAGCAAGTGTCCAGGAGGCGTACTCTTCTTGTTAGGTGCCCAGAGCTTTCTTTACTGAGCACTTTTCTGGTCCCTCCTCTTAGCTATGAATATAGCTATTGTATATATAGATAGATAATGTCGCAAATAGGTAATAAAGTTTTAAAAATAAGAATGGCTTTGTTAAAACAACCCTTCAGAGAGGTGTAACAAGGTTATTGTAGCGAACAGTTTATTGCACAGCTTTTTCTCATTTTATTCATTTCAGGGGACAGACCCAGAACTGCACTGCTTGCTAGCAGTACATATGCAGGGAATATTCCCTTACTTCTCTGGCCATTTATAGGACCGCACCAGGAAATAAGCCATCTATAGGACAGCTGCAGGATTACAGCAAAGAAAGGATACATCACAAAAGCAGCCTTGGTATAAGAAATGCTACTGATGATGAAATTACATCATATAATAAATGGTGGTCTAAGCAGTGAACTGCTGATAATGGTGACTAAACTGCAGTAGATAGGATCACAGCACGGAAGGGTTTACATCATGTAAGTAGTCATGGTCTATGCTGTAAACTGCTGATGATGAGTAAAGGGAGGCGGGAGGGGATCACATTTAGGAGGCAGTACTGTGTACATAGTAAGTGCACAAGTAATTTCACAAGGGGTAGATGATAAGAAAGCATTAATTTACTTTTCAGGGACTGTGCGGACTCTCTGCAGGAGGCAAACAGGCTCAACTTACATTTACACAATCCTGGCTTTTTTTTTCTGTGCAAAGCATTAGCTAACCCCTCACATACACACTTTTTGTGTTTTGTCTTGGTCTCTCTGATGATAGAGATGGAATTCCCCGAACAAGTGCACTACGTCAGTTTGCAAGAAAGTGGGGCTTTTAGGGTAGGAAGTGATTTTTGATAAACTGATTTAGTAATATATTACAGATCTCATATGCTATTAAAGTGGTTATCCACCATACAGTGATTTTAGTAAGTACCTGGCAGACAGTAATGGACATGCTTAGGAAGAATCTGCGCTTGTCTTGGGGCTAAATGACTATTTTGTGAGATTACCATAACACTGTGGCTAGCTTTTTGTGAACTGGTATTTCCTGCTTGATTTTTTTTTCTATTTTTGACTACAAATCCCACAATACCATTTTCCTCCCTCCCACACATCAGCCACCCCACCCATTGAAACATAAATGAGCTGCATCCATTCAAAAGACCTGTGGTTTTCAATCAGGGTGCCCACAGCTATTGCATTAGTTGCAGATTGATCTCTCTCCCACCAAGTGATGCCTCCACCAATTGAAGCAGACAGGCTCCCTGTCATCAGCTGACTAGTGATGTCAGATCTCGGCCGCATTGCAACCTGGGAAAACAGTCACTTTGTATGCTGGTAAAAATAAATATTGGGGTGAAAATCACAAAAGAATTGTGAGAAAACCGTCACACACAGGTACAGACACTATATTATGTACTACACCAACTTTACAGCCCCTGTTGCATAGTCAAATAAAAAAAAATCCAGGAATACCCCTTTAAATGGGACAACATTTTTCATGCAACAGTGACAATTTTAATAAATTTTTTTATTTACACACACACACACATATTTATTTAGTGTAGCCACTATCTCCTCTTTGCTGCTTCCACATTTTGGACCAGTTTTTCGAATTCGATATTACCATATTATGATACCACAATTTTTCTGAAGTGTTCCAAATCACCTGTATAGATGGTTTATTAATAAACTCCTGGCTAGCTGCAGTATCCAAAGCTTGCTGCATATAATTTTAGGAGTTCAATGTGAAAGTATAAAGTAACCTCCCCTCCCTCCAAAGCAGTTTTCAGGTGGCCAGAATTTAGAAGATTTGAAGCTCTGCTTAAAGGGGTATTCCAGGCCAAAACTTATTTTTAATTATCAACTGGCTCCGGAAAGTTAAACAGATTTGTAAATTACTTCTATTAAAAAATCTTAATCCTTCCAATAGTTATTAGCTTCTGAAGTTGAGTTGCTGTTTTCTGTCTAACTGCTCTCTGATTACTCACGTCCCAGGAGCTGTGCAGTTCCTATGGGGATATTCTCCCATCATGCACAGCTCCCGGGACGTGACTTCATCATTGAGCAGTTAGACAGAAAACTTCAGAAGCTAATAAATATTGGAAGGATTAAGATTTTTTAATAGAAGTAATTTACAAGTCTGTTTAACTTTTCGGAGCCAGTTGATATATATAAAAAAAGTTTTTGCCTGGAATACCCCTTTAAAGGGGTTAGCCAGGATATCTGGATAACCCCTTTAAGAAATTTTTTCTGACCATGAAGTTGGGGGAGGGGGAGACATTTAAAAAAAATCAAATTGGCTGATGTCTTTTTACATTCCTAATGACAGTAAGGGCTTGTCTATTATTTTAAAGTAAAATGGTTCAGCAATCATTGAGTTTCAAGTTTCTGTGAGATAATTGTTTGTTTCATACTTTACTTTCTAATAACCATAAAATATGACTGGAAAGACTAACTTTTCTAAATTCACACAGGCCCAGATTTATCAAAGAATGTCTACGGTAGAGCTATTTTCCCACGTTTATTTGGGTGGTGGGTTTGACTAGCGTGCATCTTATTTATCAAGAAGGTGCAGCAGGATGATGAATTTTGCGCAGCTCTGCTGTGGTGGGAAAAGCTCTACCACATACACTTTTTCTAGACGCTTGTGAGGGAGGGAAGTAGACACTTTCCCGGGTCCTGAATTTGGCAGGTTAGGTGTTTTTACTTACTTGCACAGAGCTGCCGGGACATTTTTACTTGCATTATAGACGGTACAATCAAATTTGATTGCGATGTCTAAGGGGTTAAAGCCGGGCATTACCGTGATCGGTGATGTCTGGCATTAGAGATGGGTCCTGGTGGCAGATAGCTGCCAGGACCACCCAACTATGACCCTCGCTCCGCTCCTGAGCACGTGTCATAGAAGGGGAGTGGGACGCTGTCGTCCACAAGAGGTTGAAGGTTGAGTTGCAGAAGGTAGAAGTGATTCTCACGCCTACTGGTAGGTGGTGTAGCTCTGCGCCTAAAAAAGTACCTTTGCGCACAAAATAGCGACTTTTGACAAAAGTCGCAAATGATAAATACGTGACCACTGCATGGGCAAAAAGAAAAAGTTCTATGGGTAGGCAAAGAGTGAAACCGTCTATATCAAAAGACGCATAAAAGTCACTAAATATGCTGCTTGCGGCTGAACTGCGCCAAAACATAGACAAAAAAAATGCTCTAAAAGCAACGATAAATCTCCCCCATAGAGCTGTGTAACAATATTACGGGCCCACCAGTGACAACGCTACATAGAGATAATTAATGGTGTCAGCAGGAGACGCAGAAGTGAATTTAGCTGAGTGTAAGAATTTGCTTCTTAGATCAGATCTTCAAGGACACTTTAGAGCTAATCCATATGGAAAAATAATTAAGTAATTAGAGGAAAATAGAATGATGCAGTCAAGACAAAATCAGACAAAATCAGACATTAAAGCATTCAGGCCACTTAAACCTCCTAAAACATAGAATGTAGTAGTGAGTGTGTGCCGGTGATGTGCCATATTTTGGGGGCGGGTGTGTGTGTGTGTCAGCCAATGGGGCTATGTTAGTCCAGCACTGGAAAGTGCTGAGTCAGCTAACACATTCTACAGCAAAACACATAATATGGCACATCACCGAAAGGATGTCATTTGTGCCTCTCCAGATTGCATGGCATGTTTGACCCCTTAATGCAGACCGGTTGTCAGTGAAAATGGTGGTGTAAATAAGCACATGGTAGATAGCGTTAGTCATCAGCATTCCAGGCACCCCCTTATTTTATCTCTAAAGTTCAAGGGCATTCCCCAGCATGACAAGAGCCCAGGTAAATCTAACCAATGACCTCTTTATAGACTGACGACCAGTCAAATGGGATAGGCAGATACAAGTGACCAGTGGGGGATAAAAAGAACATGGGCTGAACATCCCTGGGCTCTTGCCTTGCTGGGGAATACTCCCTGGGCTTTTGAGCCTAATTGGCATAATAACAAAAAAAAGGCTTATATCTCAGCACTTGAAAGGTAAATAAAAATAGTAAAAAAAAAAATTCCTGGAATCCTGATAACTAGTCCTATCTAGCCGTGTGATTACTTGCACCCATGTTTTTCTACTCACAGGTCTCTTTAACCCCTAAAAGGGGTACTACCATGCTGACAACTTATCCCCTATCTAAAGGATAGGGGATAAGTTGCCTGATCGCGCAGAGTCCCCCCGCTGGGGACCCCCGCGATCTTGCACGCAGCACCTCGCTCTCATCAGGTCTGATGATTGCTGCCGATCACTTGGCCGGAGTATTGTGACGTCACGGCTCTGCCCCTGTGTGACGCCACGCTCCGCCCCCTCAATATAAGTCTATGGCAGAGGTCAAGACAGCTGTCTCGCCCCTGCCATAGACTTTCATTGAGGGGGCAGAGCCGTGACATCACGATACTCCGATCACGATCACCAGCCCCGTCATCAGACCCCGGATGTTTGCTCCGGGGCCTGATGAGAGCGGGGTGCTGCGTGCGAGATCGCAGGGGTCCCAAGCGGCGGGACCACGCGCGATCAGACAACTTATCCCCGATCCTTTAGATAGGGGATAAGTTGTCAGCACGGTAGTACCCCTTTAAGGACCGACCCATTTTTTACCTCAATGACCAGGTTTTTTTTATTTTTTTTTATTTTACATGTATCTCTTTAAATGGTAATAACTCTTTTTCTGAGCAGAGCGATTCTGAGAGAGTTTTTTCGTGACATATTGTGCTTTATATAAGTGGTGCATTTTTGACACATGCAGCATTTTTTGTGAAAAACTTCTAAATATTGTGAATAACTGGAAAATTTCTGGCTTATTTTTTTATAGTGTACACTGAGCGGTAAAAGTGATGTTATTTTTATTCTGTGGGTCAGTACGATTATGGCGATACCCATTTTATATAGCTTTCTATGTTCTTTCCTTTTCTGAGCAAAGTTCTTTTTCTGCCATTCATTTTCCACCAGCCGTAACTTTTTTATTTTTCGTCCGATGCCATTGACTAAGGGCTTATTTTTTGCGGGATGAGCTGTACTTTTTATTGGTATCATTTTTGTGCTACGTGCTACCTTTTCATCTTTTTTACTCCACTATTTGTACCAAAATTGGCAAATTTTGCGCTTTTTTTGATATTTTTTTTTACAGCGTTCACTGTGCGGGATAATTTACATTATAGTTTTATAGTACACGTCATTATGGTGAAAATACCGATTATGTGTATGATTTGTGCTTTTGATCTTTTTTGGTGATAATACAGGGCTTTTATTGGGAAAGGGGCATTTTTTTATTTATTTTTTACACTTCATACTTTTATTGAAGAACTTTTTATTTTTTACAGGTTATACTATGCTGCAATACATTTGTACTGCAGCACAGTATGACCTGATGAGCTGCTCACACTACAGCCTGTGCAGCTTCCGCAGCAGGCAGACAGGAGGTCATAATCTGACCTCCTGCTGCCATAGCAACCAACGGCGACCCGCGATTGTATCGCGATCTGATTGGTTGCTATAGGCAACTACGGTGGTCTAGTTGTTGTTGGGCATGACGTTGATGCTGGCCAGTGAGTATTGGTAATAACGTCACTGCTAATCAAGTACAAGTTGGGATTGACATAATTACTGACCAGTCTTATCTAGGTGCAAGTTCATTTCCAGCCAGTGCCACTGTCAAAAAGAGAGTGCTAATGTACAATATTTAGTCACAACTTTGTTTAGGATTGGACATTGTGCTATCAAACCTAAAGAACGAATAAAGCTACAATTGCAAGAAAAATTGAAGAGAATCCTTTTGAAATTCTTATTATTCTCAACGATAAACTAACAAAAAGTTGTACTGTTCATGTACTTCATTGAGCACATCGAGTAAACATCGACAATGCAGAGAGAAAAAGTAAAGGAAGGGTTCGTATACTCTTGCTTCTAACTGCATATTCATGGTGATGTGGGCTACAACAAGTTGATGCTTAAAAAAAATAATAAAAATAAATGATCAGTAGTGCATTAGAAATATGAACAATCCATGTGCAGCAGGAAATGTGTATTACACCATCACCTGAATATCTTAAAGGAGTACTCTGGTGCAGAGTATTCCTGCTCCATCCTGCCCGAGCTGCAAAAAAAATGAAAATGAACCATCTTTCACCTTCCTGGGTTCCCGCGGAGCGCCTTTACAGCTGATCGGTCCTCCGGTCCATCCTCTTCATACTTCCGTGTGTAACGAAGCGTCACATGGCGCTCAGCCTATCGCCGGCCGCCGCGATGTTCTGCCTCGACCGGCGATAGGCTGAGCACCATGTGATGCTTCATTATACATGGAAGTATGAAGAGGATGGACCGGAGAACCGATCAGCTGTAGTGGCGCTTGCAGAAACCCAGGAAGGTGACAGATGGTTAATTTTCATTTTTTTTTGCAGCCCGGGCAGGACGGAGCAGGAATACTCTGCACCAGAGTACTCCTTTAAAAAAAAAAAGGGTTGGGGCTTTTTAAAAAGTCCTCTAAAAAATAAAAGAAGCAATCTGATTGGCTGCTATGGGCAATGGGTCAAATTTTCCTCAGCGCAGGTCTTGATGAATCTCCTCCTTTATGTCCAACACTTATTGGCCAGCATTGACTACACACTCATTTTTCTTATACCCAATAACTAGTGGCTGGCAATAGCCTCATACCTATTGACTAGATAGTATTAGTCTCTCATCAAACAACTTCTGGCTGGTTATAACATCATACCACCATACCACACCACCCATCAATAGTAGTCTATCTCTAACCCCACACCAGATGACCTCATCCAACACTTCTTGGCCATCAGTGACCTAATAACCATTCTGTACCAGGTCTACCCTTGTATCATTTACAAAAGAGCATACATAAGTATTATACTTTGATTTTAGCAATACTATAAAGTTTTGTCATTTTCTGAACAAAGACACTTTAGATCATAAAATCTGAAAAAACACTCTCTCGTAAACCCCCTATCTCATAGTACACAGTAATTTCACATAAGTCTTTACATTGACATTATAAAGATGATCTGGATAATCATTTTTTATATTTAAATTAATTAATACCAAATATAATAACAACCAAAGTAATAAGTAACAATCTTACTAAGCAAACTAGGAACTGTCAAACATATTCCACAATACGCAGATAAACGAAGAAAATAAAAGCCGGCAACTGACCGCAAACATAGGTGCTTCAGTGTGGTGCGACCACCATGGATGCCTGGGAAGGTGCGGGAAACTCAGTGGCTACAAACCGGTAGGTTTCGTGCAGTTGCACTTCTTCCCACCTCACAAGGCCGGAAGAAGTGCAACTGCACGAAACCTACCGGTTTGTAGCCACTGAGTTTCCCGCACCTTCCCAGGCATCCATGGTGGTCGCACCACACTGAAGCACCTATGTTTGCGGTCAGTTGCCGAATTTTATTTTCTTCGTTTATCTGCTTACTTGTGTTTCTGGATTCCCAGGCACCACCATATTTTCAGCAATTATTGAACTGTTCCATGGACTTCCATTGCACATATTAAGCTTCAGGTGTGTTAGTCAGGTGCCTCCTACTTTTTCTATTCTTGTTTATTGCGATATTCCACAATACACTGTCTTTTATCATGGGGAGGCTAAGCCATGGTCATCTTGCCAGGGCCCAGATGGATTTATACTTGTTATATCCTGTCAGCTTTACATCCATTACACTTAAAATCCGTTTTGAATCCAAAATTGTGCATTAACAATGGGTTTTACTTACTCTATCGCAGTAAGTAGTAATGTGAGGTTAGCAGAACATAGGGAGAGTAACATGTATATCTCAATATTTCCTCACGGGTTGACTAAGTGAGAGAGACCAGATCTGATTCCCATGTATCTTTCACAGTTGTTGGAGATTTCTCTTGCTCCTGGTTAGAGTGGGAGCCTGACAGTCATGCCTCTTTGATATCTGGCAGGTGAAACTCATACCTATTTCTGCCGCATCATATAAAGGCATATCGAAAGGAATAAGGACCCTTAGTGACCATCATAAAAAGGCATATTGGTGGTCACTAATAGGGAGATTTGTCAAAACCATTCCAGAGGAAAAGTTGTTGAGTTGCCCATAGCAAACAATCAGATCGCTTCTTTCATTTTTCAGAGGCCTTTTTCGAAAAAGAAGCGATCTGATTGGTTGTTATCGGCAACTCATCAACTTTTCCTCTGGATAGCTTTTGATAAATCTCCCCCTAAGAGTTTAAAGGGAGTCTGTCAACTCTTTATCAGGCTTAGAGGTGCAAACAGCTGATAGGGAGATTAAACAAGTGACACCTGCCACTTAGCTTATTGCTTTTTGCACAATCATGTTTTTCTTTCATGATCAAGTGTCCTAGAGGTTGTGCTGAACTGCAGCATGCATGCCTCCTCCCTTCTTCCTCCACCCCTTCCTGCCCTGCATGATTGATGTGTACTGGAAGCCAAACAGGGAGAAATGGGGGGGGGGAGGGGTTCATGCTGCAGCTCACTACAACCTTTATTAAAGGAGTAGTCCAGTGGTGACCCAGTGGTGAACAACTTATCCCCTATCCTAAGGATAGGGGATAAGTTGCAGAGCGCGGGGGGTCCGACCGCTGGGGCCCCCTGCGATCTCCTGTACGGAGCCCCGACAGCCCGCAGGAAGGGGGCATGTCGACCTCCGCATTAAGCGGCGGCCGGCACGCCCCCTCAATACAACTCTATGGCAGAGCCGAAGCACTGCCTTCGGCAATCTCCGGCTCTGCCATAGAGATGTATTGAGGGGGCGTGTCGGCCGCCGCTTCGTGCGGGGGTCAACACCCGCTATCTGGCCGGAGAGCCTGGCCCCCGTACAGAGAGATCGCACGGGGCCCCAGCGGTCGGACTCCCCGCGATCTCAAACTTATCCCCTATCCTTAGGATAGGGATACGTTTTTCACCACTGGACTACCCCTTTAAACTTGGAAGGCAAACATGATTTTATAACTTTGCAAAAAGCCATCAGCTAAGAGACCGGTATTATTTGTTTTATCTCCATATCCGTTATCTGCCCATGTCTGCTGCTTCAAGAAAGAAAGATAAATAAAAAAAATACTTTATAAAACATGGAGATAATTCCTGAAGAGGATTTGACACATGCAGTCATACTAGCAGCTGTTTTTACCTTTGGGCCCAAAGCAATTGTTCCTTGATGTATCGCAATTATATGATGCAACTTCAAATATTGATTAAAAGTAAGTTTTAAAAATACTACATTATCTCCAGAGCTGTTCAAAAGATTTAAAATTTCAGGTCTCAAATATATGACACAGATAATTAATTCCTGTGGTTTCCCAAGCATTATATCAGGTTAGCCTTAAAACTTCCGGCTACCATGAAATATAACATTTTAGCGTGAATCTAAGTACTATACTTAACCCTTTTTTTTTTTTGTGACAGATGTATTTTCAATTGAAATAAACATTTTATCAACACTTGATGTATAAAACTCCATGAAATCGATTTACATGATCTTAATGTTGTCCCTATAAAGGAAGAAAAGTTAGTCAGAGAAAACATGTTCAACCCCTACAACTTTTAGAATGGGATTGGAATATGGAGAATTGTTTTTCTTGATGAAGGTTATTATTTCCAGACACATTCTGTTCCTGCCTTAAAGGCAATCTGCAGCAAATTACGCCATGATCTTTTGCGTTACTTAATTGTAATTAGGAATAAAGTGATTCTATCGAAATAGTTCATCTGGAGAACACGGGTGTCACCAAATCATCATGGACTGAAAGTTCACCGACCAGATTTATTAGCAGATATGGCATATTTCTGGATGAGGGTTAGGCTGAGGCTAATAACTCGATTGTTGGAGAAGAGCTTGGCAATTATGCTGTGAGACAGAATGGATTCTAGGTTTCTCTCCATTAGAAGTCAATTTCCTTTTTTGCTGCAAGATATTTCTTTCTCTTGGTACTGAAATCACACTGCAAACTGATTCATATCAAATTATTGTATTCCTCCATCCCATTCATATTATTTTTTTTTTGTTGAGAATGTTAATCTAAAGTTTTAATATTGCTCTTTGATGCTGGTTACTATTTAAAATATTAATCCGTGGAAACTTTTCAGCTTGACCCAATATTCAAGAAGCGTTTTCTGGGACGATTTATGAAAATGTATTCACTGCTAGCGAAGGAAAGGTTCTGCCTTTACTCTGGGTATATATTCTCCAGACGCAAGTCATTTGATATTTCTTTCACAGCCAGAAACATTGACTGTGACATTTGGGCAAAGGTGGAAACTATGCAAAGTTTTCTGATTACCTTCATAAGCCGCCTACTCCAGAGCAGTACAAAGAAGAATCCAAGCAAATGGAGAACTTGCAGCCAATGGGATTTAATTATTATTATTTTTTTTTTTAAAGAGGCAGTCTCATAAAAACAATCTAATTCCATATTCTACTGTAATGGAGAGTGCATCCAAGCTATTAGCCAAAGTATAGAACTGCTTTAAAGACAGCCTTTTCTATATTCAGCTGTTGTAGAGAATGTCACCCTCACCCATCTAATAGCCAAATCACAGAACTTATATATTTTTGTCTGTATTTTTTAACAAGCATGTTATATTTTATATGAAGCCGCTACAGAGAAAATGTATAACTTGCAATTGCTTTCCCCACACATAACAAACAATTGCAAGCGTCAGTATAAAAGTGGGTTGTCTCAATTAGATATTCCACTTAAAACCTTTAGTCGTAGGAGAGAGAAAAAATAGTTGGCAACCATGGTCTTGAGCACCAGTAAGAGCAGATATACTGTCCTTAGTCTGTGTTAGTGTGCCTATGATTTCCGCAATCTTCTGACATATCATAAGACATGTCAGAACTTTTATTTTGTGGGGGTTCAGATTCTGAGGCCCCCAATGATCTCTAAAACAAAGGGGCAAATGCACTCTGTTGAGTCCTATACCTTTTGTCTCTCCTCAGAAACTTGTTGTAAGACGTGCTAGGGGCTACTATAGAAATGAGTTTAAAAAGAAAACTTTGTTCTAGACTTTCCATCAATTGTAAGTTATTCATACTGCCAGTGAAGGAGAAAGTACTCTGAAAAACTAGATAGACTACTGGATAATTCACCCTTTTATAAAAAGGAATGCTTAGTACTATGAGCATTGTAGGCCTAAGTGAACTTTAGAAAATCCAACATTTATATAACCATGTATTAAATTATTTGTGCTACAGAAATGAACTAATATAAATGAACTAATCCCAATGCCCCCAATGAAACTTAAAGGAGTATTAGAATCTTAGAAATGTTTGGTGTATGGAAAGTACAGTATATCCCTTATATATCTGCTTGGTGCCAATTTCTCTTTCAGTACTCATTCATCAGGGGAGTGAAGGTCTCCTCCTCCCTAACATGCACTCCAGAAAGGAAGAGACAAGATGTGCATTTACTTCTCTCCATTGCAGTTGATATATAAATATAACAACCATATATGTGACCAAACAGAATGTTATCGGGGAATGCATGTTGTTTCCACTTATGCACCCCTAAGCTATGATCACTATGCGCATCCTTCATCACTGACCCTAAGCTAGGTGCCCTTTTTATATGCTTTTACAACAATAAGAAGACTCTGTGGCCAGTATTAGGGGATCCGGTACACTTACTGATCCCTGTAATCATGCTATAAAGTGAATTTTAGTTGATGATCTATAAATTATGAATCTATAAAATATACATCTATTGGTAGAACCAACCAGGGGAATAACATTAAATAGTTGATAACTTCATTTCATAAGAGCACGTTGATGTAGGCCTTTCATAGCACTTAAAACGAAGCTACGATCCCGTCCCGGTGGCAGGATTTCTGTTTGTGTCCCAACCGCTAAGTAGCACTAGACCACAGCAATCAGGATATGGATTAGGTGGAAGTCCCACAGACTTTCATAGGACCTTAGGCAAAACCATTTCCTGATTACTGTAGTCTAAGGCTGTGAGGTTGCCAGAAGATGTAACTGTTAACGGTGTAACGTGAAATACTAGATGTAACACGTAACGGTGTTACGCTTTAAAATGACCAAATGGTAAAGCAGTGTAACAGTATATAGGACAATGCGGGCCTCTATGATTTGAGCATTGCTTCCTTAATTTTTATGAAGAGCTGTTCTTAAATTCTTCTTAAACCTACAAACATTAGAGGGGGTGCATGCAACTCTTTGTTTTTCAATGAGCAAAAGTACTCAATGGTTCAAAAATGTGTTAAAAAGAAGGAAAGACAAGAAACCATTGTAAAGTTCTGCTTACAATAAACTGCAAGACGTCTGATCATACAGATCTTACTTATAAGCCTATTAGACAAAAAACTCTAAGATCTAAAGTAAAGGTTTGAGTGATGGCTGAAATCTATAAATTTAGAAATTGGTTTTGCGCCGTCTCTGCTTCCCATCTTCACCCTTTCATTATCTCCCATTAGCTAATACAAGAAAGAGACATATTTCAATTTTTCAGTCATTTTGTAAGAAGTTCCTGTGTCTAGACAGCGTGATGGAAATATTTAAAAATGTATGAGCCTTCACAGGCTCCTGTGAAGTCCCCAGAATTTTCTTAGCTAAATTAATATTTGTAGATGTTTCACCTAAGGAATTCACCACCAACCATTCAATAAAGACATCATTATCTCACAAAAATCTGATACTGTATGTCTGGGTATCTACGGCCTGTGCCTGTTCACGGACTGCATGCGTGGTTACCAGTAAACACATTTCATGTTATGCTATTCATGGGTGTACTTACTTTTACTAGATTCTATCTTTATCCTTAGTCTTGCAAAAGTACAGGCACATTTTACTCATGTATCTCCATCATATCTATAGGCTTCCACCAATAGGAAGCAAGTGGAAAACATAGCAAAGAAGAGACTTGATTCATTGATGAAGGAATCCAAAATCCGGGACTGTGAGGATCCTAACAATTTTACAGTCACCACATTGCCACCCGCTGGGAAAATCGGCCAGAAAGTTGAAGTTAAGAAGGTGCAATGCTTTGTTTTCCATATTGTCTGAAATTGCCACAATAATTGAAGGAATCTGTTCCACAAAGTCTAGGAAATTGTCAAGTATTTATTTATTTTTTGCTTATATTACAATAATATGTTGTCATGTGGTTTGATTTTTTTTGTCAGCCAAACTAAAAAAGGAAACTTGGGGATGGAAGTCAGAATGTTATTTGCCCCACATACTGTTGTCCAGTCCCACTTATCTGGTTCAGGAGAGAATTGGGGAACCTACTGGAACATCAGCCATTATGAACCATTATAGTCAAATGGAATTGTACTGTATAATGTTACTTTAATTATAAGGATATTTTAAGAAACATTGAAATTTTGCAACCATATGAATATACTGCATGTCTGCTCTTGTACTGGTGACCAAAAGTTAATGTTACTGTTAGTAAGAAACAAAGCAAGATCGTAGCTACATGATGACAAATTATTGCCATATATGTATGGTAGTGCAACTTGTGTTTTAAAGAAGTTTCACTTGTTTAAAATGTTTTACTTATTCCCCCCCCCCCCCACCCCCATTACTGCTTTATAAAAAGGGAACATGTAGCAACAGAATTCGACACATTCTCTTAAGAAGGTTCAGTATTTCATACTTATTGACAGATACAATCTAAAATACAATTACAACACATGGACGAGATTGTTTTCACAAATATCTGTATTTGTGAATGCTACATGTTGGTCTCCTTTATATAAAGCCTTCTGTATTTTAGGAGATATATTTATAGATTTTACATGTTTATACATTAATTTCTTATAATATTCTTTCAGAAGTGTAACTCTGGACCTGCAGTTGAAAGATCATCGGTAAGAAGTCAAGTTTTAACTTATTTGGTAAAGTCTGATTCTTCAATGGACATTGGATGACTATGGTATTTGGGGGGAACAAACATTCAAGGTGTCTATTATTAAACAATATTCTGTAACTTGATGTTCCCAGGCTAACCATATACATGGGATGAATAATCAGGCAGATTTATCAAAATCTGCCTAGAAGAAAAGTTGCTAAGTTGCCCATAGCAACCAATCAGATCGCTTCTTTCATTTTTCAGAGACCTTTTCAAAAATGAAAGAAGCAATGTGATTGGTTGCTATGGGCAACTCAGTAACTTTTCCACTAGACAGGTTTTGATAAATCTCCCCCCTATAAGTATGCTTCCTGATTTGCCTGTATAAGCTGAAGCCTAAATTCTGCCATCTTCTGATATGTCTTGTTTTGCCCATAGCAACCAATTACAGCTAAGCTAAGTTGTAATTAATTGCAATGTGCAAATCAGACAGTTTTTGTCTCGGACAAATTGATAAATCTTGGCCAAAGAATAAGTCTGGCTGAAATTCAGCATGTCAAGTTTTCTTATACCCGACACCTGCCGTCAGAAGAGAGCGGGTCTGGTTATGGTTGTAATATATGGGTTTGAGAGGTAACCGTACATTAGATTGTAAGCCAATCCTGCTGGAATCAGACAGTTTGGATGAGGCTTACTGTATCTCAAGTGTATAGCCAGATTTGGAGGGGATCGGCAGTCTGTGTATCTCAATTGCAATGAATAGATGTTACACTCCTGCTGTATTGCTAACCTTTACTTATTTCAATGCATGCATTAAGGAAGGTTATCCAGCCTGTCAAAAATGATGGCCCATCCTCAAGATATTAGATCCTCCAATATTAGATCAGCTGAGAGTTCCCTATTTATAGCAGCAGTGCAATAAAATGCAGCATTTTTCCATTCTAGTGAATGGGGTAACACTGTAATTTCTTGTACCACCAGTACAAATAGTGCATTGATGCGAGAAGGATCACAAGTAAGCACTGTGGAGACTGCAACACAAATAATGTGACCCCCTCCCTTCAAAGGGCTGATAATAGGGTTAGCCAGTATTAAGACCCCATACAACCTAATATTGGGAACCCCAAAAATTTTAGATTTTATAGTCATTATGTAGCTTTTGGTGCCCTGATCATTTTACATTTTTTAATATTTTTTTTTATATACCCTTCTGTTCCCGAGATATGAGGGTTTATATTTTGTCTGACATTTTAGGAAATTGGTCAGATGGGTCTGAACTTAATTTAAGTAATTGTAGTGAATATCAGGTGATGGGAGGGATTATACAGTCAGGGGTATGAATGTTGTACATTAAGGGGCTTATATGCCTAATGCACACTCCATGACTGTATAATCCCTCCCATCTCCTGATATTCACTCCCATTATTTAAGACAAAGTATAAACCTACATATCTCAGGAACTAAAGGGTGCATTAAGAAACTGTAAAAAGATGCGTGATCAGCTATTTAAAATAATGCAATCTCATTATTTGGGGGTTACAGGTTATCTTGAGTAGCGATGTTTGCGTCTAACATATTATTGGGGGTTTTAAAAGTGGCATAGTATGGACAATGGGTAGTGTAAGTATATTGCAAGCCATAACTATAAACTTGCTACAGGGCATTGTTGTTTTCTTTCCTATTCCTTAGCTTTATTACTATGGTAACTAAATAATACTATACATTTATATTTACTGGTTCTTATATTTTACTGGATTCATGTTTTTTGGGGGAGAAATACTGCTGTTTTTATTACTGGAAATTACTTAAAAAAGTGCATCTATGGCCTTATATATAGTCATATTAAATGGTAGCTCATAATCCTATATTTGACTGTAATGTAGTCCCCAACTTAGCATACTAAAACTAATATCTGACAAGTTTCAGACTTGTGATACCCTTTCCTAAGGCATCTCCATGATAAACATTTCTGTCACATCAATTGAATATGTGGGAAATATTAATTTCATAGAGGTATAACCTCTATGCCACCCATTTCTTACTTTCCCCCACCCCAATGCATGTATGCTCACTTTATATAGAGAATGCAAGATGCAGAAATTAAGTCAAATGCCGGATCAGCAGGCATTCTTGACAAGGACCCTCTTTCTGGAGCTATCTAACACCACCACATCCTTTCCATCATTCTTGGTTTGACTGGCTATACCCATGTTTGCTAACCTTATAGGACCTGTGGAGAGAGGATCACTGCCCAGATCCTTCTCCAATAAATAAGAGAAGCAGTCAACCTGGACTGGCTACCCCTTTTTTCCATGGGCCCTATGATGGAAAATGCTATCTTAAAGGAGTTCTGTAGTAAAAGATAACTTATCCCCTATCCAAAGGATAGGGGATAAGTTATAGACCTCTAGGATCCCGCAATCTCCTGAATGGGCCCTGGCAGTCTGCTGGAATGGAGCGTGCCAACCCCCGCATGGAACGGTGGCCCACATACCACCTCCATGTATCCCATAGAGATCCCGCTTCCTGCAGACTTCCGGGTCCCAGTTCAATTCCAGGGCCCAAATCGTGCGCAGGGGGGGGGGGGGGTTGGACCCCCAGCGTTTGGACCCCCTGAGATCTATAACTTATCACAAAATTATTTTTCACTGCACTACTCCTTTAAACAGACACCGCTGTTTCAGCAAACTTTGCATATTAAAATAGTTTAAGTGAACGTAAGAAGCTAACCAAAAAGAACAGAAGGAGGCTGCACTCGCCACTTCATTCATCTGTGCTTTATTGTCTGTCCATCATGGGGGTATACGAAGTGGGTGCTTTCAGCAAATTGAGCAACACATGTTTTGCACCGATCAGCGCATCATCTGGCTCCTAACCTTACCCTTCAGTAAACTGCTACATTTATACAGTCATACCTGCTACTCACCTGTGCAGTGACTGCAGTTCCGGCTTGCGAACTGCCTCCCCCTCTCTGTGCTGTGTCCACGTCAGGTCTGAGCCGCAGTTCCGGAAGTCGCCGGGCTCGATGCGTTATGTGATCCGGCCCATGTGACCGCCGTAGCGCCCCGCGCACAGGGAGGGAGCCTTCCCAGACAGTGGAGCAGCAACGGCATCACTAAGGTGCTGAATACGTGAACCAGGGTGCTTGGCAACCAAGGACGCCACTCAGCCTGACTGCTACATACTGCAGAGGGAAAAAGAGAGCAGTGCATATTAGATTTATCCCATAATAAGAATAAAAAGTAGAACCACCATCAACTTAAACTATTTACATATGTGGTGCCCCACGGGTGTATGGCGGGACCACGGATGTAGCGGTGTGAGTGGTGTTATCAGATAGTATTAACCCCGGGAGCAAGATGTTGTTAACCCCTAGTGTTCGTGACGCCAGTGTGGTTTTAGGATTCTGGAACACCACACACCCGGTTTCACCGCTATCCCAGTTGCTAGTACTGAAATGAAAGTCCACAACCAGATATGGTCAAATGGAGGCTTTACTGAGTAAGACAGATGGAATTATCTTCACAGCTAAGGCCAGATTTCCCAGAGAGGTGGCCAGGACCCAGAAGGACCTCGCAGCTACAGTAGAGACTGTATTTGTCCGTAGGGTCTTCTTTCAACTGATTATGTTCTATATTGCTCCCTGGGTTTTTTGGGGATTGTTGTAAAAAATTGTGCATCACAATCGAGTATTGCCAGTTCCTTCTTCATTTGCGTGAATGTAGGAAGCTTAATGAGTGATAAATTTACGTGCAGCCCATACATATCTATGAACAGGTAATGAAGGGGAGAGAGGAGAGGCAGTGGCTAGAGAGAGCAAGAAGAAAACAAACTGCAAAGAGAATACAGGAGTTCAATGTGAGTATTAGATCTCTATCTCTAAGCTTAGGCTGTTTTGAACTGCTCTACATTGTCCTCCATGCTGCTGTAGCTTCTTAGCACATAGACAAATAGACATGTGTTTATGGGAGATAATATTGAGGTTAGGCACTATTCACTAGCTCAGGGGCACATTAGAAAATCTGCAGCCTGCAGAGCAAAATTCGGATGAAAAATACCATATACCAGTTTTATAGTAGCAGGAAATAGTGCTACTCCCCCTGAACGCACATGACAGCTTATCTTGAAATGGCAGGTACCCTATAAATGTACGAATAACAGAATATCCTGCTTGATAAATCAATTTTAAAATCTTTTTAACTGTTTAGTATTCTGGGTGTTGCTAATGACTTTGAAAAAGTCTGGTCATAAAATGAATTGGCCACGGTGAAGGGGCGGCAGAGGGGTGGGCTGTAATCACAGCCGGTTTAAAATATAATGAGACTTGGAGCAGGAGCGGTTTACAGCTAATTTAGCTAATTTGGTTTATAGCAGTAATGGCCGTCTTTGTCTGTTTTCCTTTTAATCATGATAAATGTTTTGCGTCTGCCCGAATGTTCTATAGCGGTTCACAACGATCCCTGCTCCTGGTGGTGGACTGGAGCGCAGCGATACGTGTAGCCTTTTATTGTTTGGCTGCCTGTAAACACTGTATCTCTCCTCCGCAGCCTCGACATTACACGCTCCTTGTGAATTAAGCAATGGCCGTGTTAATAAAGGTTTCAAAACGATCACTTAATGTAGAGAGTGAAGAAAAGGATTGTCTGAACCGTATTTAGCTGTATTATTTGGTGATTATTTATATTTAATGGTGCTTAGACATCTAAGAGACTAGAATACGAAAAGCGCTTTTGTAGGAATAAAGTAGAATAAAGATCAGTAGGGCAGTGTTTTTGCAACTAGGGTGCCTCCAGCTGTTGCAAAACTACAATTCCCAGCATGCTCGGACAGCCAACGGCTGTCCGGGCATTCTGGGAATTGTAGTTTTGCGACAGATGGAGGCAACCTGGTTGGGAAACACTACAGTAGCGTAATGGGGGTGGGGGGCATCTGCACTGCAGCACTCCAGCACAGTGCAGAATAGGGGAAAACAGCCACCATAGGCACCACTGGGGGCCGGGCACTGTTTATGGATTATCAAAAACAATGCTTTACCAGTCAACGATTCCATGTATAAATAAGAATATAGGGATCGCAGGTCAATGGTGTGACAGGGAAATAATTTTCCATCCAACATGCTGAACCAAAAACGAAGGATGACAGATAATACTGGATCCACTGCCGACATGCCCCCCTCCATGCAACTTTATGGGAGAGCCAGAGATACAGTGTTCGTATATCTCCGGCTCTCCCATAGTGATACATGGAGGGGGGGCGTGTTGACCCCCGCGTCGTACCGGGTCAACAGTCTCCTTGCACAGAGCAGAGATCACTCTGTGCACAAGGAGAGTGGGGCTTCAGGCAGGGGATCATGGGGGGCCCCCAAACCCCACGCGCCCTGCGATCAGACACTCCTTGGGATAAGGGATAAATAATTTTAGCAGAGTAATAAGGTCTATAGCCCTATCCAAATAAATTTACATTTACAGCTCATGCACACAGGGATCCTCAAGGTTATAAGACGCTTATGGCCAGATGAGGCTTCTTACACTTCACCTCCAGTTTAATAAAGCGGCACATAATATGTTCCATAACATTCTATATACTCCCCTAGAGAATATGGTGCTGTTCAGAGGGACCATACCTCAGCACACGGGGAACCTGCAACTCCATCGTACAGAACCATGGGGACTCTATGACTTGCGCTACTATACTCCAGAGGCACCAAGCACAGCGGTATCGGCAGCATCACAATTCCCACCATTCGGTTTCCTAGAAATGTAATGAAGTGCGATCTGCAGAACTGTCCTGTGCAGAGTAGTTGAAACCCTGAGGTTATCTGTTTTCTGCCCATTTACAGTGTATAAAATGCAGTGTTAGCCACAGCAATTTACACATTATATTAGTCTGGATAACACGTATCACATGATAGCTGATCACCAGCATCACATTCATGGAATATAGTAATGTCACATCTTGTAAGAGTTGTGTAGCCTGAAATGGAAAGCATATTTATATCCCTTATTAGAATATTTTCATTACAGAAAACATGGCCTGAAAATCAGCTCTGTGTGCTTAGGCCTTGTAGAAAAAGTTATTGGTGCTACTGACCTTAAAAAATATACATATATAGGGTCAATACTCCTCCACACAGCTATTTCTTTCTGAACTGTTTGTAGAATCAATCCAGAACATAATGCTGATTGGGGGTTGATTATGTAGACCATAGGTCCTGGGCTGTTTCCTAAAAGTGCCTCCTTCCCTGTGATGACTATATAGTTAAAGGGGTTATCCACCATAAGGTGATTTTAGTATGTACCTGGCAGGCAGTAATGGACATGGTTAGGAAGGATCTGCGCTTGTCTTGGGGCTAAATGGCTATGTCATGAGATCACCATAACACTGTGGCTAGCTTTTTGTGAACTGGTATTTCCTGTTTGAGTTTTCTTCTTTTTCCTACAAATCCCATAATTCCATTTTTCTCCCTCCCACACATCATCCACCCCACCCATTGAAATATAAATGAGCTGCATTCATTCAAAAGACCTGTGGTTTTCAATCAGGGTGCCTGCAGCTGTTGCATTAGTTGCAGATTGATCTCTCTCCCACCAAGCGATCGCTCCACCCATTGAAGCAGACAGGCTCCCTGTCATCAGCTGACTAGTGAGTCAGGTCTCAGCCACATTGCAACCTGGGAAAAATCTGAGACAACAGTAATTTTGTATGCTGTTAAAAATAAATATTGGGGTGAAAATCACAGAATTGTGAGAAAACCATTACACACAGGTACAGACACTATATTATGAACTACACTAACTTTACAGCCCCTGTAGCATAGTCAAATAAAAAAAAATCCTAATGTAGCTCTTTAACTCTTAACTAGCTCTTAACTCGTACCGGTACGTCATGAGTCCTCTCCCGATCCATAACGCGGGGCCACGGCCAGGGACCCGTGGCTAATAGTGTGGCATTGATCACGGTGCCGCGCGCTATTAACCGTCTAAAGTGAAAGTGAAAGCATGCCGATTAGCTCAGGGAGCTGTTCAGGATAGCCACGGCGAAATCGCGGCATCCCGAACAGCTTACAGGACAGCTGGAGGATCCCTACCTGCCTCCTCGCTGTTCGATCGCCGAATGATTGCTCAGTGCCTGAGATCCAGGCATGAGCAGTCAAGCGGCAGAATCATCGATCACTGGTTTCCTATGAGAAACCAGTGATCAATGTAATAGATCAGTGTGTGCAGTGTTATAGGTCCCTATGGGACCTATAACACTGCAAAAAAAAATGGAAAAAAAGTGAATAAAGATCATTTAACCCCTTCCCTATTAAAAGTTTGAATCACCCCCCTTTTCCCATAAAAAAACAAACCTGTGTAAATAAACATATATGGTATCGCCGCGTTCGGAAATGTCCGAATTATGAAAATATATCATTAATTAAACCGCACGGCCAATGGCGTACGTGCAAAAAAATTCCAAAGTCCAAAATAGTGCATTTTTGGTCACTTTTTATATCATGAAAAAATGATATATCAAAATGATCAATAAGTCCTATCAATGCAAAAATGGTACCGCTAAAAACTTCAGATCACTGCGCAAAAAATGAGCCCTCATACCGCCCCATACGCGGAAAAATAAAAAAGTTATAGGGGTCAGAAGATGACGATTTTAAACGTATTAATTTTCCTGCATGTAGTTATGATTTTTTCCTGAAGTACGACAAAATCAAACCTATATAAGTAGGGGATCATTTTAATCGTATGGACCTACAGAATAAAGATAAGGTGTCATTTTTACCGAAAAATGTACTACGTAGAAACGGAAGCCCCCAAAAGTTACAAAACAGCGGGTTGGTTTTTCAATTTTGTCTCACAATGATTTTTTTTCCCATTTCGCAGTAGATTTTTGGGCAAAATGACTGATGTCATTACAAATTAGAATTGGTGGCACAAAAAATAAGCCATCATATGGATTTTTAGGTGCAAAATTGAAAGAGTTATGATTTTTTAAAGGCAAGGAGGAAAAAACGAAAATGCAAAAACGGAAAAACCCTCGGTCCTTAAGGGGTTAACAATTGGCTGTTTGTATGTATTGACAACTAGGTGTTACTTTTCCCAATGTACTGTCCACCTATACAGTCTGACAGTATCCAATCATCCCTAACCATAAAAGACTGTGTAGGGACATATCCTATTGAGAATTGGAGAGGTAACATCCAGTTGTCATTTAGGCCTAGGCCAGGCTGAGGCCTTTTGTACACTTTACTAATACAGACAAGTCCAATGACTCACAAGCAACATCTTCTCTTTTCTTCTGCATCCTACCCAGGGCACCATGATGACTTTTTCTGATATCTATAGAGTTTCCTTCTATGACCTCTATGCTCACTTCTGTAGCCATCCCTGCTTCTATAGCATTACCAATAAATGCAGACCCTAAACCACACTTATGTGTAAATGCAGACCACAGACTCGACCTCTAAATACACTGCTCAAAAAAATAAAGGGAACACTTAAACAACACAAAGTAACTCCAAGTCTAGACCCCCTAATGTTCAGTTTGCAGCTTGCTCCCAGTCTCAGACTTTGCTTGTATTGGTGCGTCCTTCCAGTAAGATATGATAGATGCGAGGTCTGTGTGTTCAATAAACTACAGCTTGCCTTTATAGTGCTCCTTGTACAAAGCCAACTTCAATCCACCTATCATTTACCCCCCCACGTTCTCCATGCAGCACCCAGCATTCTGTGCGTGTGCTGCTCCAGTCTCGGAAATGCTGGATTTCCAGGACTGGAGACATGATGTCATGCCTCGCCCCTCCATTCATGTCTATGGGAGGGGTGTTCATGTCTATTGGAGAATTCATGTCTATAGGAGAATGAAGGCTGCTGCACGGAGATCACGAGGGGTCCCAGCAACAGGACCCCCACGATCAGGCATAGAGGGATAATATGTCTATGGATGGAATACCTCTTAATCTTAGTAGAAGTGAGCAACCCTACAAACTGGTCACATATAATTGCAGCCTAACAAATAAATAGTTAAGTAGCCAAAATTAGAGATACCAAGGTTCCAAAAAGTAGCTAATCTTTAATAGTGTATGCTATTGTGTCATCAGCTGGGTGGCAACTTGCTGCAGATGAAAGATCCCTAGACTAGGCAAGTCCCACCTCCTGGTTTTCCTTATGTGTGTCTGGGTGCAATGCAGGGTAGATGCAGGGCAGATGTTATGGCCCAAGGGCAGATGGTATTAACCCCTTCTTGTTGTGACGCCAAGGCGTGGTTTAGCCTTAACCACCCGAAGGTAACACGGCTGATCCTGGGTTAGGCAGGGGCAATGAAGACACCAACGCCAGATTAAGGATAACTGCAGCTTTACTGAGGCAAGACAGATGATCTAGTCTTTGCAGTACAGCCAAATATCCCAGGGAGGTGACCAGTGACACAGGGGGACCTCGCAGGCTTGCTGGGACTTGCAGTAGTTAGACTGACTTTAGTGCAGGCCAGGGTGAATACAGATGGACTTGACAGAGATGGTGACTGACAATAAGATGACTTGACTTACTGATGACCGACTTGTGGCTGCAGGATGCTCTGGACACAAACACTGGAACAACTTGACTGCACTGGACCTCAGCAGAAGTAGCAATGTGCTGAGAGAGAGATTGCAGCCCCTCCCCATGTTATATAGGGGGACTGTGCAAGGAGCCCATAGGTCACTTGGGGGGGTCACCTGGTCACTATTGCCTCTTTGGTAACAATAATGTGGAACAAACATTAAAGAAACAGTACATTCAATGATGCAATATATATATATATATATATATATATATATATATATATATATATATATATTATGGGGATATTATAAGGGGGACCCTGGGGAAATGCAGGGACTCTGCCTGACAGGGCAGGAGGACAGTACGGGGGCCACACCATCCCGTACTGGGACACCACACTTGGCAGCAGAGAAAGATCCCTTATATCTGACAGGTTTCTCCAAGACATTACAAAGTGTCTCATAGACTGATATATAGATGTTATTGTTCCCACATGGTAACTATACCATTTAGATGTGTTTTATGTTGTATATATACTGTTTATGTATTTAACACATTCACCTCAATTAATATACCCATATGCTCCTGTTTGTAATACACCTTATGGTTCCCATCATGCCCAACTCTAGGTCTGTTTGACACTTTGTGAGTCTTGGCATAGATGACTGGCAGAAAAATCTTGCACATAAATATTTGTTTGTTTTCACCATTTCCTAACATTGTTGGCAGAAAGTTTTCCACAAATGTTGTTTGTTTTCAGGTGATAATTTCTACATAATACGCACCTACGTATATACCATATATGCTACATAAATTTATAATTGATCCGTTGTGTTGGAACTTTGCTTTCCTCTCCCGTAAAACATCTTACGTTTTGCACATTTGCTCTAAAGATGCCCAACACTCTAAATGAGTTGCAAATTAGATACATTGCCCTGAGCATTTTACTATGGACAGCTTATGGCTTCATTCCAGGCTCCTCCAAATTACATCTGTCGGCATTTCTCTTGAGTTTACAGAACAGGGCTAGCAGGTCTCTGTAATGAGGTAAGAGTTAATGTCGTCAAATGTTGGACTTCTCAAATTCAGTAAGATTTCGTCTAGTGAGGAGGGTGTTGATACAGACCATTGTCCTATACTACGTGAATTACTATGAATTTCTAATTATAGCCATTTAATTGCCATAAAGCCCCGGAGATTATCACATTATTCAGAGTTCTTAATAATGCAAAGCCTTGGTCTTGCGTCCAGCTGGAGGGTTATTGGGCACATCTCCCACCTCTGAATTACTCACACAGGGATTGCGCAGAAGATTTAGGCTGCAATTATTAAAGGCAATCTGCAAAATAGGACATCATTTGGTGACTGTGGTGGCATGAGTATATAATGAGATCCAGGAAGAGCCGGCTGCATGCTGACTGTGACAGAGAGATCTCTTCTCCGTGAAGAATAATTGTGCATCCTCGTGTATCTGCCGAATAAACTTGTTTCATTATTGCTATGAAAGCTGCAGTAAATTTAGGCATGCATATAAGGCACCAATGGCCCAGTGCTTAAAATAGTAGGGGTCATGTGGATGTAAATGCCTCAGATATTCTTTAGCATAGTTCATATGATATATATAGATCCAGGACAGAATAGCTGGCTGGTAGGTAGAGATGAGCGAACTTACAGTAAATTCGATTCGTCGCGAACTTCTCAGCTCAGCAGTTGATGACTTTTCCTGCATAAATTAGTTCAGCTTTCAGGTGCTCCATGGGGCTGGAAAAGATGGATACAGTCCTAGGAAAGAGTCTCCTAGGACTGCATCCACCTTTTCCAGCCCACCGGAGCACCGGAAAGCTGAACTAATTTATGCAGGAAAAGTCATCAACTGCCGAACCGAGAAGTTCGTCACGAATCGAATTTACTGTAAGTTCGCTCATCTCTACTGGTAGGCATAGGATGGAAACTGATATAGAGATTCATAAAAAAAAGGACAACGCAATAGACCTTGTCACGATCCATAGTAATTTTACAGACTGTCATCTAGTGTCGACTGTAGCCGTAGTGAGCACGAGGTTAAAGGTGTATTCCAGGCAAAAACAATTTATCCCCTATCCAAAGGATAGGGGATAAGATGTCTGATCGTTGGGGGCCCGCTGCTGAGACCCCCCGCGATCTCCCTGAAGCCCCCGCATTCTATGCGGGTGCTGAATCTCCAGTTGCGGAAACCTCTGGGTTTTCTGGACTAGGGACATGAGGTCACGCCACGCCCCCTCCATTCATGACTATGGGTGGGGGCGTGATGTCCGTCACGCCCCCTCCCATAGACATGAATGGAGGGGACGTGGCGTGATGTCCCGTTCCCAGTCACGGAAACCTGGAGGTTTACCTGTATAGAATGTGGGTGATGTAGGGAGATCGCGGGGGGTCTCAGCAGCAGGCCCCCGTGCCTGGAATACCCCTTTAATCTATGACTCTGGTGCAGAAACTTCTGCTTTTGTCATAGAATGTATGACCCAATAGCAGATATGGGCTTACTAAACAAGACTAACCCTTTAAAGAGGACTTTTGCTCAGTATAAAGAAATTGGGGTTTTAGATATTTTTTTTTAGCCTCTGGTGCCCTGATTTCACCACAGTTTTTTATTTTGTGGACCGAATACACCATATTAGTGTCAGATTTTTTTTTCATGCAGTTCTGTGACAAATACACAGCAAAAACCGCATGAGTTACAATCCATGACACAATGAGCACGTTGCGACTGCAAATCGCAGCTGTTTTGACCCATGTGGATTCAACCTAAGGGGGAATTAGAATGTGTTTTTCTCCAGGTCACAGTATGGCAGAAGAAACTACATTAAAAGTATTTTTTATTTTTATTTTAGCTCCCTGAAGTGCTGCCCCCTCAACACTGCTGCCCTAGGTATCTACTCATGGGTGTCAAATACTATTTGGCCCTTTTCCCTGAATAGGTGGGAACTTTATTTACAGAATATGGGTGTGAATGCTAGGCTCAGAGAGATGTGACCCTAATTCACACCCCCTCAGCCTCATATTCACAACACCCTGATTCATACCCCTTTAGCATTATATCCCCTCGCCCTCAGCCTCATATTCACTACATCCTGATTCACACCCCTCAGCCTCATATTCACAGCACCCTTATTCACACTCCCCTGGGCCTCATATTGACAACACGCTGATTCACACCACCTCAGCGTCCTATTCCCTGTACCCTGATTCCCCCCCCCCCCCGGCTTCATATTCACTAAACCCTGATTCAGACCTCCTCAGTGTCATATTCCCAGCACCCTGATTCACATCCCCTCAGCCTCATATTTACACCACCTAAGCCTCATTTACACCTCTTCAGCCACCCCTTTAGGCACACCATCCTGAACCTTGTTAACACCCCTTGAGCCTGATTCACCTCTTTAAACTGAGTGCTATCAAGGAATTCAACAATTCTGTTTGGGATGCTAAATAATAAATCATACATGCAAAGTGGCTGTAGGAAGTGGCACGTCCTGTGTCAGATGTATCCTTAGGCACAGTAGGCATGACTGATTTTCAACTTTTCTTGGGAATTCCTTTCATTCAAGTAAGATACTCAGGGGTCTTCACTGGAACGGCAGGGCATTATACTAAACATACCTGTCCTAGTTTCCTGAATTAGGCTCCTGGATGCCTCTCCACCTTCCAATCTTAAGTGGAGAGGCAATGCGCATTAAATGCTGGTGCCATGATTTATGGAGCCTAAAATTAGAACTCTGTCCTTCCTAGGTTTGTGCATGATTATAAAGAACAGCTGGGCGGAGGATTTAGACTGTTCTACAACGGTAGAATAAAAAGATAAAGCTGAAACAGATGCCTGTGATTTAATGAAAGCCGGACCACGGACTTTACCATGCAGACTTTGAAGTTAAAACTGTCTAATTGAAGACTTTTATCCTTTGAACGTTTTAATATTCAAGTCGAAAGCAAAGATCTGCTATGGAGATTATTTCCATTACTTCAATAATTTTTTATTTTTTTTTGGAAGATAAAATACCATTAGGTTCTCTGAGCCTGGTCTCATCGATTACAAGCTCAGTGTCCGAAGAGAGAACATTACAGTACGGTACTTTTCATTCTGTTTGGCGTGTTCAGGACTTATGGAAGGACTCTTCAATTCAATTTCGTCTTGTCCTGTGTTCTACTGTTCTGGGGCTGCACTTGGCTATCAAACATTAAAACAACCTCCAGTGAAAAATAAAAACTTCACTGTGCTCTTAGAATCTAATATACACTCCCTCTGAGGAGCTCTTTCCTGCCTTCCTTCCACCTAATTAGCTAACAAGAAGGTCTTGTCGGCCATGTTGCAGATACAGTGGAGCTAGTTCCTGCTAGTTCATGTAACTTGCTGTAGCAGAGGCTGCCTGCTTGAATCAGTGCCAAGGCTGCTGTAATCACAGTGTCTTATTAGCTATAAAGTTCCCTATACAGACCCACATACAGCTTTTTGGGTAATGTATTTGTTATATCTCTTTATATCTACTGCAAGGCTCTTTTATTTTATTATTATTATTTCTCTCTCTCTTTCTCTCTCCTCTCCTGCAGCTTATATTAGCAAGGAGGAAGTAAAGCATTGCAGTAAAGGGGTACTCCGGTGGAAAACTTTTTTATTTATTTTTTTAAATCAACTGGAGCCAGAAAGTTAAACAGATTAGTAAATTACTTCTATAAAAAAAAAATCTTGATCCTTCCAGTACTTATTAGCTGCTGAATACTACAGAGAAAAAAAATGTCTTTTTGGAACACAGAGCTCTCTGCTGACATCTCCGTCCATTTTAGGAACTGTCCAGAGCAGCATATGTTTTCTATGGGGATATTCTTCTACTATGGACAGTTCTTAAAATGGACAGAGATGTCAGCAAAGAGCACCGTGGTTACGATGTCAGCAGAGAGAGAATTTCCTTCATGACCCAGCCCATTTTCACCTTCATGACCTGGGCATTTTTTGAAAATCTGACCACTGTCACTTTAAACATTAATAACTTTAGAATACTTTTACTTATCATTCTGATTCCGAGATTGTTTTTTCGTGACATATTCTACTTTATGTTATTGGTAAAATTTCACTGATATTTGCATCCTTTCTTGGTAAAAAATCTAAAAATTTCATGAAAATTTTGAAAATTTAGCATTTTTCTAACTTTGAAAGTCTCTGCTTGAAAGGAAAATGGATATTCCAAATAAATTACATATTGATTCACATATACAATATGTCTACTTTGTGTTTGCATAAAAAAATTGACAAGTTTTTACTTTTGGAAGACACCAGAGGGCTTCAAAGTTCCGCAGCAATTTTCCAATTTTTCTCAAGATTTTCAAAATCGTAATTTTTCAGGGCGCAGCTCAGGTTGGAAGTGGATTTTAAGGGTCTTCATATTAGAAATACCCCATAAATGACCCCATTATAAAAACTGCACCCCCCAAAGTATTCAAAATGACATTCAGTCAGCGTTTTAACCCTTTAGGTGTTTCACAGGAATAGCAGCAAAGTGAAGGAGAAAATTCTAAATCTTCATTTTTTACACTCGCATTTTCTTGTAGACCCAATTTTTGAATTTTTACAAGGGGTAAAAGGAGAGAAATCACCCTAAAATTTGTAACCCAATTTCTCTCGAGTAAGGAAATACCTCATATGCGTATGTAAAGTGTTCGGCGGGCGCAGTAGAGGGCTCAGAAGGGAAGTAGCGACAATGGGATTTTGGAGAGGTGAGTTTTTCTGAAAGGGTTTTTCGGGGGCATGTCCCATTTAGGAAGCCCCTATGGTGCCAGAACAGTGGACCCCCCCCCACATGTGACCCCATTTTGGAAACTATACCCCTCATGGAATTTAATAAGGGGTGCAGTGAGCATTTACACTCCACTGGCGTTTGACAGATATTTGAAACAGTGGACTGTGCAAATCAAAAATTTTATTTTCACAGATCACTGTTCCAAAAATCTGTCATACACCAGTGGGGTGTAAATGCTCACTGCACCCCTTATTAAATTCCGTGAGGGGTGTAGTTTCCAAAATGGGGTCACATATGGATATTTATTGTTTTGCGTTTGTCAGAACTGCTGTAACAATCAGCCACCCCTGTGCAAATCGCCTCAAATGTACATGGCGCACTCTCCCTTCTGGGCCTTGTTGTGCGCCCCCAGAGCACTTTGCGCCCACATATGGGGTATCTCCGTAGTCGGGAGAAATTGCGTTACAAATTTTGGGGGTCTTTTTTCCCTTTTACCTCTTGTGAAAATGAAAAGTATAGGGCAACACCAGCATGTCAGTGTAAAAAATTTATTTTTTTACACTAACATGCTGGTGTAGACCCCAACTTCACCTTTTCATAAGGGGATAAAGAAGAAAAAGCCCCCCAAAATTTGTAAGGCAATTTCTCTCGAGTACGGCGATACCCCATATGTGTCCCAAAACTGTTGCCCTGAAATACGACAGGGCTCCAAAGTGAGAGAGCGCCATGCGCATTTGAGGCCTGAATTAGGGATTTGCATAGGGGTATTCTATGCCAATGATTCCCAAACAGGGTGCCTCCAGCTGTTGCAAAACTCCCAGCATGCCTGGACAGTCAATGGCTGTCCGGCAATACTGGGATTTATTATTTTGCAACAGCTGGAGGCTCCGTTTTGGAAACAGTAGCGTACCAGACGTTTTTCATTTTTTGGGGGGAGGGGGGCTTTGTAGGGGTATGTGTATATGTAGTGTTTTTTACTTTTTATTTTAGGTTAGTGTCAGTGTAGTGTTTTTAGGGTACAGTCGCATGGGCAGAGGTTCACAGCAAGTTTGCCGCTGGAAGTTTGAGCTGCAGCGCAAAATTTGCGCCATCTCAAACTTGCAGCACTCACTGTAAACCTCCGCCCATGTGAGTGTACCCTGTACATTCACATTGGGGGGGGGGGGGCAAACATCCAGCTGTTGCAAACTCCGAGCATGCCCTTTGGCTGTCCGTGCATGCTGGGAGTTGTAGTTTTGCAACAGCTGGAGGAACGCTGGTTTGGAAACACTAAGTTAAGTAATAAACTTTCAAGTGTTTTGCAACCAAACTTAGTGTTTCCAAACCAGTGTGCCTCCAGCTGTTGCAAAACTACAACTCCCAGCATGCATGGTCTGTCAGTGCATGCTGGGAGTTATAGTTTTGCAACAATTGCAACAGCTGGTGGCACTGAGGTAGGAAACGGACAATGTTTCCCAACTATTGTGCCTCCAGTTGTTGCAAAACTACAACTCCCAGCATGCCCAGACTGCCCAGGCATGCTGGAAGTTGTAGTTCGGCAATATCTGAAGGATCAGATGTTGCCGAACTACAACTTCCAGCATGCTTTGGCAGTCTGGGCATGCTGGGAGTTGTAGTTTTGCAACATCTGGAGGTCCACAGTTTGGAGACCACTGTATAATGGTCTCCAATCTGTGCTCTTCCAGATGTTAGAGAACTACAACTCCCAGCATGCCTGGACAGACTGAGCATGCTGAGATTTGTAGTTTTGCAACATCTGGAAGAGCACAGATTGGAGACCATTATACAGTGGTCTCCAAACTGTGGGCCTCCAGATGTTGCAAAACTACAACTCCCAGCATGCCCAGAAAGCCAAAGGCTGTCTGGGCATGCTGGGAGTTGCAGTTTTGAAACTCTCAGAGGCAGCAGTGAGATCGCTTTACGGGGATCTCACTGCTGCTAATGAAGATGCCGCACTGCTGCCGGAAACTCACCTCCGGGACGCAGCGCAGCCAGGACCGCATGGAGGACGCCGGGACCGCTCGGGACACCGCTCGGACTGGTAAGTGACGCCGGGGGACGGGTCAGGGACACTTAGCAGAGCGGTGTGTGTCCCGATCCCCGTGATCGGGACTCACACACCGCGCTGCTATCAGCTAGTCAGATTTGACCAACTGATAGCAGCGATCGCTGGGGGGGGGGGGGGGGGGTGGGGGATGAAACCCCCCGTGGTCGCACGGTAAGATGGCTGGCTATCAGTGATAGCCACCATCTTTCCGGGCGCTGCGGGGTGTCGCGAGTAGCGGCAGTAATGTTCATGACGTACCTGTATGTCATGGGTCGGGAACACCTTGCCACCCATGACGTACAGGTATGTCATAGGTCGGGAAGGGGTTAAGGGAGTACTCCGGTAAAAGTAAACTTGTCCCCTATCTCTCAATGTGGAGCTTGTGTCGTCCTCCATTCATTTCTATGAGAGCGCTGATGATTCCCAATTGCTGTATTCAGCTCTTCTTGGTGCTCCCATAGAAATGAATATTCATGGTAGCTGGTCACGTGACTGTTCAGTAGGCACAAGCGCTCACGTGACCGTTCAGTAGGCACAAGAGCTCACGTGACCAGCAACCGTGAATATTCAAATACAGCCAGCGGGCCCGCCTCCAGCGCACAATTCAGCGCAGATAGAAGAGGATCTTCAGAGGGACCGGGCGCCGGACTCTAGGTAAGTATATTAGTCAGAGAGCCCTCATCGGATTCCTGTTCACCCGCACTATAACTCTGTGTATTGGGTTTAGTGTGGGTGAATGGGTGACCGCTTTCCTTTTAAAAATTACAAATTGACACGTATATCATAGACAAAGGTGGATAACAGTATACTTAAAATAAAATCCTGGCTAATCAACACCATCTTGTTGCCTAAAGTATTTTACAGATCAAGTAGGGAAGGGTACTTTATATGCATGCAAGACAATGGTCCTAGCGTTACGGTGTGTAGGGTCTTAGCATCATAATCAGGTGGGGAGATTTATCAAAACCTGTCCAGAGAAGAGTTGCAGAGTTGCCCATAGCAACCAATCAGATTGCTTCTTTCATTTTTAAAAAGACCTCTGAAAAATAAGTGATCTGAGTGGTTGCTATGGGCAACTCAGTAACTTTTGATAAATCTCCCCTGTCATCTTTAGTCCTGCCCTGTACCAACTTCTATATTAGAAGTTATAAATATTGCTCATACCAGTGTTTCCCAACCAGGGTGCCTCCAGCTGTTGCAAAACTACAACTCCCAGCATGCCCGGACAGCCTTTGGCTGTCCGGGCATGCTGAGAGTTGTAGTTTTGCAACAGCTGGAGCCTTACTGGTTGGGAAACATTGGCTTGTACGGATATTACACACAGTATAGAGGTGCGTATGTCATCCTGCTATGAAATCTATGTTAAACTCCCTGGAGGAGATTTATCAAAACCTGTCTAGAGGAAAAGGAACGGAGTTGCCCATAGCAACCAATCAGATCGCTTCTTTCATTTTTAACAAATATATCAACGAGAAAAAACAGGAGTGAGGACCGTTTAAATAAAATGAAGGAGATAACGCAAAGATGGGTTCTTACCCCTAGGTGTTGCGCTCAGAGCACAACACCTACAGTAGCGTCTATGTGCAGGAAATCGAGTGAAACCGCTGCCACGAGGAACTTCCCGGTGTGACGTCAGTCAGTCCGGTGGATAACAATGGAAAGAAATATGTGAACAAGTTCCTCTCAAGAAGGCGCTGGTACCCGGAGATGAAAATAAACTTCTTTATTGGCAACGCGTTTCGATCCCGGTTCGGGATCGAAACGCGTTGCCAATAAAGAAGTCTATTTTCATCTCCGGGTACCAGCGCCTTCTTGAGAGGAACTTGTTCACATATTTCTTTCCTTCATTTTTAACAAGGCCTTTTCAAAAATTAAAGAAGCGATCTGATTGGTTGCTATGGGCAACTCAGGAACTCTACAACTCTTCTCTGGACAGGTTTTGATAAATCTCCCCCTCTATCTTCAGCAAACCTTCTCGTAATGCATTTTTGGCAAATTTAGGCCTTGATCGTTCAAAGTAGCTTGTTTTTCATATAAGCAACACACTTCTGTATGTAGCTCTTTCTTGTAGTATATTAGATCTCTTGCTCTAGTCTCTACTTCTCCAGCGAGAGAATATAGGATATGTAGTTCATATATGATGGTGTCCAAATAACAGGTCCGTAAGTTCGTCAAGTTTGGGACATTTCCAGAATATCCACAGGATATAGCGTAAATGTCTGATAGATGAGGACCTACCGGTCCATTTTGGTCTGGTTGTGTATGTAGGTGATTAGGAGGTCGAAAAACAGCCTAAAGGGCAGTTTCATGCAGTTGGGCCATGTTCACACAGCCAAATTACCGAGCAGATTCTACCGGAAAAATCCGCTTGGAAATTCCGTTGCAGCAGAATATCATTGTTTTCAATGGGATTCCGATGCGCCATACAAAGTGTTGTCTCTGGCCTTTCCCAGCATTCCTTGCGTCCAGAGACAATAGGTCATAAGTCATATGGTCTCCAAGGCACGCGTGGCTATGCTGCGGTAGGTGAAAAAGATACAGTGATCCCCTGACCTGCGATGGCCCCGAAATACGATAATTTCAACATACAATGACCTCTCAGAGACCATCGCATGTTGAAGGCAGTATCAAGATACGATGCTTTTGTATGTTGGGGCCATCGCATAAACGGCTATCCGGCAGCGCAGACTGCTTCAGCTGCCGCCGGATAGCTGTTTAAGGTGCCCCGTGTGGTCCGGTGATAGTCACTCACCTGTCCCCGACGTTCCGGACCGTACTCTTTGGGCTCCGCTGCATCGTCGTCGCTCTCCTTCGTCGTCATTACGTTGCCGCACACGCCGTTCCGTCATCCAATAGGAGCGGCGTGCGCATCGATGTTATGACGGCGATGAAGAACGACGATCCCCGCCAGCAGGGACAGGGGAGTACAACTTCCTATACTTTACATTGCACGGATCCCTCAACATACGATGGTTTCAACTAAGGATGGTTCATTTGGAACAAATTACCATCGTATGTTGAGGGACCACTGTATACTTAAGTAATGCTATCTGCCCAACCACTGCAGTATAGCTAGACCCCTTGGAGACCAGGTGACTTATGAACATGCTCTCCAGCACTTCCGGGTGTGAGTCCTGTGGATGAAAATAGGACAAAGCATTCCACAGAGGTAACAGAGGCACATTACACAATATTATAACTTTGCACCATGGGCTTAGAGACTGAAGAAAAATCCTGGAATACCCCCTTTAATAAAATTACACAGCACCGGTGCATCGGACAGTCATATCAAAGGAAACCTATTTCTCTGTATGACATCCTCCATCAGGCTCTATCAGCAGGTTAGGATGCTCTAACCTGCTGATAAGATTCCATTTAAAGGGGTACTCCACCCCTAGACATCTTATCCCCTATGCAAAGGATAGGGAATAAAATGTCTGATTGTGGGGGTCCCACCGGTGGGACCCCTGCGATCTCTGTGCAGCACCTGGCGTTCATTTAGACTTGCATTGAGGAGCGTGGCCATGATGTCACGATCTCACAGCCGCCTGCTCCAAGCATTGGGAGCAAAATGTTCCAAACGCTGTGGCAGCGGAGTACCCCTTTAAAGGGGTACTCCGGTGAAAAACTTTTTTCTTTTAAATCAACTGGTCGCAGAAACTTAAACAGATTTGTAAATTACTTCTATTAAAAAATCTTAATACTTCCTGTACTTATTAGCTGCTGAATACTACAGATGAAATACTTTTATTTTTGGAACACTGTGCTCTCTGCTGACATCACAACCACAGTGCTCTCTGCTGACATTATAATAATATCTCTTTATTTATATAGCGCTCACAGCTATTTGTAGATATTGTCTTTAGTGGGATTTGAACCCACAACCCCAGTGCTGCAAGGTAACAGTGCTAACCACTGAGCCACTGTGCTGCCCTAACTATATATTTGCTAAAATGGACAGAGATGTCAGCAGAGAGCACTGTGGTCATGATGTCATCAGAATCTCCTCTGTAGTATTCAGCAGCTAATAAGTACAGGAAGGAGTACCCCTTTAAGGACACAGCATAGCTTTTCATGCTTTGCTGTTCAAGCAATTCCCATTAACGTCAATGGGAGTCAGGCAAACTGCATTATACCGCCAACTCGGCTGTTTTCGGCTTCCTGACCTCCTCCAGTGGCCCCCACACCAGCATCTTTCTTGAGGGGTACTTGATCTCAAGATAGATGCTGGTCCAAGATGTGGCACCTGACCACTGCTCAGAACTTTTGGGCTATCCTTTATTGTGTATAGACTACAAGTTTCATGGATAAGGTGATTTCACAAAACATTTACAAATGTATCTCCGACAGATCTGTCAAGTGTTTAAAGGCAGTTTGATTTCCATCATTTATTATTCATAAGCTATATTACAGCACAATGTTCACTGGTAGATGGGAGCCTGGATGGTTCATACATTATTTATAGCATTGAAATCTCTAGGAATGTTTTGGCAGAGCTCTTTAAAATTGACATAATCATCACCCTGCGCCAACCCCCGGATCGTGTTAGGTTTACACATCAGGCCTAATGTGCCAGAAACAACCCTTGTTATTGAACCATGTCATTTTACACACAAGAAGTGTTTTTGTCTAAAGTATTGTTTATGTTCTGAATCTCTCATTATTATTTTCTGTTAGCATTAGTGGGCATTTATCAAATCTAATGCTTTCATTTCCATTGGGACGCTGCAGAGTCAATTGGTTTCTATGGGCAACTACTTTCCGTTTCGATTTTTACGCTAAATCTAGAGTGTGTCTTCAATTGTACATTAGGAAAGCTTAAAGAATACCCATCATATCCCACCGAAAAATCACGTTACTTAGTAACTAATTCTGATCATGTACATATAATTGTATGTGTCTAGCACCTATATTCACAAATACCTTCTTTCTGTTGCTCCCTTATTGTGCTCTGGAGTGGGAGTGTTCTCATTCTGTATGACTCATCTTCCTCCCTTAGTCTGCTGTACTGTGCGGTCTCTCTTCATCCAATCACTGCAGGCTGCACTGTAACTCCCCTCCTCTGTTTTCATGCTGCAGTCTGATAGGACAGAAGTGAGCACAGAGTAGAGCTAGTCCCACCCTCACTTGCTGGACTTTGTCTTAGCCTGTACTTCAGCTGGGACAAAGATGATGTTGCAACCAGTCAGGCTTTGTTCTGGATGGTATGGGGACCCCTAGTGGTCTTTTTTATAAGCCATGATTTCCATAAAAAGGAGAGAGCATTTTTATGAAGTATATTAGAATGGTTAATGTTTTGCCAACATGTACAACATATAAAAAGTATTTGAATCTGACAGTGCCCTTTTAAATGTATTTTTGCACAAGTTCTTAAGACAACTTTATCCTCCTCCCATTTCAGAAACTATTTTTGCTTTTCCAATACAGTGTCAGAATGCAACTTAAAGGGGTACTCCGCTGGAAAACATTATTATTATTATTATTATTATTTATTTATTTTTAAATTGATGCCAGAAAGTTAAACAGATTTGTAAATTACTTCTATTTAAAAAACCTTAACCTTTCCAGTACTTCTCAGCTGCTGGATGCTCCACAGGAAGTTCTTTTCTTTTTACATTTCCTATCTGTCTGACCACAGTGCTCTCTGCTGACACCTGTCCATTTTAGGAACTGTCCAGAGTAGGAGCAAATCTACATAGTAAACCTCTCCTGCTCTGGACAGTTCCTGACATGGACAGAGGTGTCAGCAGAGAGCCCTGTGGTCAGACAGAAAAGAAATTCAAAAAGAAAAGAAATCTTTTTAACTTTCTGGCATCAATTGATAAAAAAAAATGCTTTCCAGTGGAGTACCCCTTTTTTAGATCCGGTTGGAAAAGCGCATACGGGGCAAAAATGAGCCGACCGGAGCGAATGTTTCACTCCGGTCGGCTCATTAAAATGAATTACCATACGGCGCATATGGCCAGGATACGGGAGCGCACGGTTTTAGCTCCCCCCAGCCCTATGCGCTCTTGTATGGGTAAAAACATGGTGTGAACCCACCCATAGTGAAGGGGTGGGATACTTTCCTATTGGTTGCTGGGTATGTTGCTAATCTCCGACAACTGAATTTGCATCATTCTCATTGGCCCACAAGCTAAAAGAAGGGAGGGATCAATATTCGCATATGCGAATATTCGCCCGGCGGTGTCACACAGTAGTATTAGAGCCTCCTTTACACCACACAAGCTGGAAGCCGAGAGGGGTGATCACTGTGATGTGTACTGTGGAAAAAAAAGCAAATATTCGTAATTTCGAAATATATAGTGCTATATTCGCGATTATGCGATATTCGCGAATAAAATTCGAATTGCGAATATTCGTCAGCAACACTACTGCTGACTACCTCACAATGCACTGGGTATCATATAACAACTCTTGCTATGAGACCCAATATGTGTGTCTCTCTGGTGTCTCTCTGGTGTTATGTCAAATGAAGTCTCTAGATAGTTTGACGTGTTCTTCCAATGTTGCGGGCTCTTTTATGAAAAGCAACTGTAGTGCAGCTCCTAAATACCTTCTCCGGGCGCACGTTCACCCCCTAATTCCAGACACTTAGAACTGTGTATTCAGAGACAGTGATTCCCACTCCATCTCCATAGCCCCTGTCGGTAGTGCAAGGCCCAGTGCCGTAGAATCACAATATACTGGGTCTCCTGCTGGAGACAGGTGTTATGAAAACAGACCCGGAAGCTCCATCGTTGAATGCACCTTCTAATCTGTGGGGATTGGGGAGAAAGGGCAATCAGTGAATTTATTTTAACGTCAAAATAAAAATCCATCTTTTTGCAGGAGTCAAGCTCCATAGGCTTACAATGGAGCCGGTCTCCTGATATAAGTTTGATTGGGTGGCGAGCCAGGAAATGAAGCAATTAGCTATGAACTTCTCCTGACTACATCTAACGACCGGAGGGGGTCCAATAAACCTATCGAACTAACCTGTCCAAAATATGAAAACTATTGACATGTCTTTTTGAAATAAAAAGTTAATTTTTATTTCTTTTTTTTAAATGACAGTAATGCTTTAAAAAGCCGAGCACTGACATGCAGAGATGCTATCTCCTATAGGTGGCACTTGAGAGCAAGCTAACGAACATCTAGTAGAAAGTAGGACCTTATTTGGTTTCCAGAATCACACCAATTCTTTCTTAGAACAGCCCATTCTACTCCTTTTCAAAAATGCTCTATAAATGTTTTCAGATGTAACTGATAGAAGACAGCTTGCATAAGTTTACATTCCCATCACCATTATTTACCAGGTTAAGGAATATTCTAGTATTTTCTTTCTTTAGCCATTGAGCCCATGATGCCAAGTTATAATACTGTTGAATATGCTTCTATTACCTTCATGTGACGCTTTGTCCAGTTTTTATGCACAGGACTCATAACCAAAAGTGCTGGAGTGCAAGTCTTTTTATTATACTATTGTGGTGACCCAGTACAGAATCACATGTTCTCCTGTACTCCTGCCCATCATGTGGCAGATGCTTCTCAATGTCCTTTATGGGCCCCCTCTCCTCAGAACTCTCTATATTTCATAGTCTGATGTACTGTTACATAAGGGTTAATGTATTTGTATTATCTATGTACTTGGTGCCTTAAAGGGGTACTCCGCCCCTAGACATCTTATCCCCAATCCAAAGGATAGGGGATAAGATGTCAGATCGCCATGGTGCTGCTGCTGGGGATCCCCGGGATCCCCGCTGCAGCACCCCGCTATCATTACAGAACAGAGCGAGTTCGCTCTGCATGTAATGACGCGCAATACAGGGGCCGGAGCATCGTTACGTCACGGCTCCGCCCCTCTTGATGTCACGGCCCGCCCCTTTCAATACAAGTCTATGGGAGGGGGCGCGGCGGTCGTCACGCCCCCTGCCATAGACTTGCATTAAGGGGACGGGCCGTGATGTCATGAGGGGCAGACCCATGACGTCACGCTGCTCCGTCCCCTGTATCGCCCGTCATTCCGCACAGACCAAACTCGCTCTGTGCTGTAATGATAGCACAGTGCCGCAGTGGGGATCCCGGGGCTCCCCAGCAGCGGCACCGCGGCGATCTGACATCTTATCCCCTATCCTTTGGATAGGGGATAAGATGTCTAGGGGTGGAGTACCCCTTTAAATCTCTTGTTGCTAAGGACCTTGTTGTTAAGGGGAGTATGCAGTGGTGAACATGTGACTTATCCGGCAAATGGGATCTCTCTTGGGCTCCTGCTCTCTTGTTGCTGAGGTACAGTTTGGTGAGGAGTGAAGTCTGTCTGTGAGGTGGATCTGAAAAGAGTCCGGAGGCCTAATCCAGCCACCACACATCAACTACAAGTTAACCCCACTACCGAGGTGGAAGTCAAAGCCTTGCGGTAAGCCTACAGTCTTGGGGATATTGTACAAGTCAAGTCCAGAAAGTTAGTCAAGTCCAAGTCTCTAAAGTATGGCGTGGGCTGAATCAGTCATATACAGCACAATCAACTATAAGTCCCAGCAAGCCGATAAGCTTCCCTAAGTTCACCCTGCAACTCCTTTACACTAATCTGAGCTGTAACGGATTGTACCATCTTTCCAACCTCAGTAAAGCAAGCCATTTAACCGTAACCTTGCGTCGGAGTGATTATTTGCCCTGTGCCTGGCACAGGTGAAGCTGGCCTGCCTCGGGTGGTGTATAGGTCAACCACGCCCTGGTGTCATGATAAGGTTAATTACACATTACCCCCATCCAACACCACACTATTGCCACTGGGCTTTATTGGCATTTCATGCAGCCATAGATATGTTAAAAGTCATATTGTCACCAGGGGACAAGGATAGGCTGCAGTGTGTGGATGGATAGCATTACTCAAAAGGGTTTTACCATGAATATAAATAGGCCTAAACTGATGCATTATATGAAATTAAACATAGATGCCAACACAAAAATGTATCAGTAATTGTTAATAAAAGGCAACCCTACCAATACAGGCTGGATACTCTCTTGTTTTTGCTTGTTTTCATGGGTATGTCTCATAGGTAGTCTTCTGTTCTGATCGGGCATGCTCAGTTCTCCGCACACACAGTGACTATATGGCCAAATAGACTTCAGTATGCAGCAACACTGCATAAAGTTCACTTACATACTTATGTATGAGACCATATGAATGAATATTCATCGGGCAGGATGAGGTAAATATACATTATGTACGAGGAGGATTTATCAAAACCTGTGTAAAGAGTTGTGCAGTTTCCTATGGCAGCCAATCAGATTACTTCTTTCCCTTTAAAAAAGGCCTAAAAAAAAGCAAATAAATACTCTGGTTCTTATGAGCAACTGCACCACTTTTCAGCTACACGCTAAATCTCCATAGTAGCTCTATACAGCGCCATATTACACAAAATACGCTTGGCTGGAAAGGCAATGGACAGGTATCATTACACTATAATTACACTGTACGCTGTGTGAGTAGAGAAGAGATCACTTTTCTATTATGACGAAATAGATTCTCTATGCAGTGCAGAAATGAGCATCTGTAGTGATGACTGCTGGGAAATGAAGTTTGAAGCAAATCATGTGACAGTCAAAAGCTTCGCCTACCACACAGATTTTTATAATGAAAAGGGAAAGAATAATAAGAAGGCATAGACAAGGAAATAAGGTCACATCTACATTATTTTTCATAGGCAGAGATTTGATTTCATTCAACCTAATAAAATATGAAGACCATGTGACTTACGACAAAAGGACTGGTGCTACAGCACTTCCAGGTGTGAGTCCGTGCATAAAAAGACAAAAGACAAAGCTTGCATGGTGGTAATAGAAGCATATTAAAAAATATTAAAATATCATGGGCTCAAAGGCTGAAGAAATAAATAATACTGGTATACCCCATTAATGCCAGGGATAAAAACTGCTCCTTTAGAAAACCTTTTGCATATCGTGACTTGGGAGCCATAAAAAATTCAGGCCTTACCAACATCAATTCAGAAGATCAGGACCCATTATACCAACAATTACCACTCCTAGCAGACAGAAAAGTACCAAGTAGAGGAGAGGAAAACAGAATATTCTTTCTACATGGGCAGAAAGCGCTAGACAAAGCTAATTGCTATTGCTTGCTTTACATTGTCTGAGACCAACAAATAAGCAGCAGGTTGTTATAAAATACCCACATGGGTTTTATCCATCAATGCCTAGACATCTCATCTACCCGACCTCCATGTCCCCCAATCTACTTCTCATTAGCAATTACACTTCTTATTATCAGACAAGATTTCCTTTTTCAATTCCAAGTTTAGCCATCTCTAATTAAACAATCGACCAGTCTGGTGATTGCGGGTATTTTACATGGCATCAGGCTTTTGGAACTCACTGACTTTGTGTCACATAAAAAAAAAGAAAATTTCAAAGTATCTAACAGGGTTTTGGGGTGTCCACCTATATCCCTGGGGTCCCTTACAATAATTACCTCTCTGCGCACGGCAGTCTGTTCCTGAGCTTCCGCTAGCTGGGAGCTGGGGTACATATCTGCGGCAGTGCCTCCACTCAATGGATCATCCTGGGTATGGATGTGGGGTACCATTAAGAGCATCTTTGAGAAAATAGTAAAAGTAACACAAAGCTAACAAAACTAACTCTGTATTACATAAAACCATGCATAACATAACAAACAGTAAGGCATAGTATAGCACAGAATCAAACAAATGCAATGTGTATATAGCTCTCGCCCACCCACAAGCACAACGGCAGCCAACCCTAATCTTCTCCCTAGCGGCTGCTGTGTAGCTTCAGTTGGTGCACATTGAATAAAAAGGTCCCATACAAAGTCGTGCTCCACAGTGTTACTTGGAGTAGGCTAAAATTCTCAATACGTCTGCGAACGGATCTTAAGGTCCTTTTATCAATATGTGAGTTCAGGGTGCCCTGTTGTGGGACAGGGTAAAAGGGAATCCGGATTACCCTTCCATAGGCTATCAATCTGTCACTCCAGCTTTGAGTTTGTTTCACTGCTCACCTGACTTTCCTGTTTCCAGCATTGGATTTTGTTCAACCTGCTATTAGATCCCTTTCAGCTACTGCAGAACTCTTTTAACAGGACCCATCGCTGGCTGTCCCCCTGTGCCCCATTAATGCCCCTGCTTCTGCCCCTTATTCACCTCCCTTTATTTTATTTCATTTTTTCTGGGACATTTTTTGGTTCATAACTAGACAGAAACCACCGAAGAACATTTATGTGACCTATCTTTAGAGTAAATTTTAAACTAGAGCATCAAACCTTCTTTTAGTCGGCCTCCTCATCATTAGTGTTGCTCGCGAATATTCGCAATTCGAATATTATTCGCGAATATCGCATATTCGCGAATTCGCGAATTTCGCGAATATAGCGCTATATATTCGTAATTACGAATATTTTTTTTTTTTTTTTTCACAGTACATGTGATCACCCCTCTCTGCTTCCAGCTTGTGTGGTGTAAAGAAGGCTCTAATACTACTGTGTGAGACTGGCGTGCGAATATTCGCATATGCGAAAATTAGCATATACGAATTTTCGCGTATGCTAATTTTGTATATGTTAATTTTCGCATATGTTAATTTTCGCATACGTGAATGTTCGCATAAGCGAAAATAAAACGAGCTTATTGCGAATATGCGAATATTCGCGAATATATGACGAATATTTGTCCATATATTCGCGAATTCGAATATGGCCTATGCCGCTCAACACTACTCATCATCCGTCCTGTGCATGGACTACGGTGAAGTGGGAAAGTGCTCTTAGCTTTTTAATAATGATATTCATTCCCTGCTGATCCCAATTCCCTTTTAATGCCAACCGTGGCCCTATGGACAAATGATAACAAAATTACTTTTCATGGTAGCTACCTTTTTAATTGGATAATATTGCCGCTTATGCATAAATGCCAGCTAAGAGTATACAAATATTAAATTATTTATACGCTTCCTGAGACACAGAACACCCTATGCTGTTGAGCATGCCGCACCGCTATAAAATAGTCTAACTTTGTCAAAGTGCTAGCGACATTTTCAGGGAACAAAAACTTAAAAAATGTTGGATACAGCGCTGCAGTACAGAGAGGTTTGTTTTGTTAAGTCACAGCACACCCTGGTGGCAGACTTTAGAATCTCTCTAATATTCTCTGAATTTTTTTTAAAGCCATCGGATTGACCTACCTGCTGAATAGCCGTCAGTCGAGATATTTCCAATATCCTGCCCTTGGGCTCTTCCTTTTATTGTAGTCTACCAAATTAAATTGCGTGGATGGGCAGAATAATATTTTTTACAGGTCCAGAAACCAATCTGGAGATAAATTGATATTTCTATTGTCATAAACCAGATTTTGTTGACTTTTTTTTTATCAAATGTAAAATAGCAAAACAGATTAACATTTTTTTTTTTTTCTGGAGACTTTCATTTAAAAAAAAAAAAAAAAAAAAAAAAAGGACAAATAAGAAAATCCCTTGCTCTCTTTTTAGTCTGGTTCACTAATGTCTGATATTTGTGGTTCCGACCCTTATGCTTCCACTTTGTGTTTCAGAGTAAGACAGAAGAGGAGACGGAATCAGGAGAAGAACCTAGCCCCAACAAACGTCACAGTCGTTCCTTGATGGGAAGCTTCTCCAAGCGTAAGGTGAATGTGACACCCAAGACATCTGATGCTGAATGTACTCCGGTGGAAAACTTTTTTTTTTTTTTTTTTTATCAAATGGCGCCAGAAAGTTAAACAGATTTTAAAATAACTTCTATAAAAAAAAAAATAATCTTTACCCTTCCAGTACTTTTTTGCAGCTGTATGCTACAGAGGAAATTCTTTTCTTTTTTAATTTCTTTTCTGTCTGACCACAGTGCTCTCTGCTGACACCTCTGTCCATGTGAGGAACTGTTCAGAGCAGGAGAAAATCCCCATTGCAAACCTATACTGCTCTGGACAGTTCCTGACACAGACAGAGGTGTCAGCAGAGAGCACTGTGGACAAGACAAAAAAGAAATTCAAAAAGAAAATAATTTTTCTGTAGCATACAGCTGTTAAAAAGTACTGGAAGGGTAAAGATTTTTTAATAGAAGTCCTTTACAAATCTGTTTAACTTTCTGGCACCAGTTAAGTTTAAAAAAATGTTTTCCACCGGAGTACCCCTTTAATCTCAGTGCACTGAAGCAAATATGTTTCTTGTGAAACCATTATAGCTGCAATGTAAGCAATGTAACCGTGTACTCTAAGGACCTGCTGCAAAAGCTGTGCTATCTAATCCACAATGATATCATACTCCACAGTCATGACACTAAAGGAGTCAATTGCCAGCATCCACCTAGTTCTCTTCTGGCATTAATTTCTATAGTCTTCCATGGCTATCTTTATATAGGTATGTCCGTGGCGAGATTGAAATGGAATAGTGGGAGTAATGATGCAGAGGTCCTTTTTCATGCTAGTATGGACAAATCTACTCTGCTGATAAAGGGTATCTTCAGTAGTGATAATGTAGGGGGGTTTTCCTTATTTGCAAGGGGTTAACTGCCGATTAAAGAGGTACCCCAGTGAAAAAAAAATTTTTTTTTTAATCAACTGGTGCCAGAAAGTTAAACAGATTTGTAAATTATGTAAGGTGCAATGTGCAGTCAGCTCGCCACAGTCCTCCACACAGCAAAGAACCTCCAATAGTAGCAGTAGAACAACAGAAGCCAGCGGTAAAAGTAACTTCACCTTTATTTCCTCCAAGTTAAAACATCGACATGGAGTGGTCTCAGAAACATTAGTAGTGAAGCAAAACTCAGGAAATGCTCAGCATGACGCATTTCAGGTCATCTGCTGACCTTTCATCAGATGTATGATAGGTAGTGGAGAGGTGTGGGATTATATATGACTAAATGGAACAGGTGTGCTACTAGCAGCTGAGGGGTTAACCCTATTGGTTCCAAAGCCTAATCTGCCTGCCCACCAAGAATCATGACTACAGCATGACAATATGCTCCATAATGGAACCAAAAAATACAAGCTCAAGAATGGAAAAAAACAAAAGGCATTTGTAAATTACTTCTGTTAAAAAAATATAAATAAAAATAAAATCTTAATCCTTCCAGTACTTATCTGCTGCTGTATGCTCCACATACTGACGACAGTGCTCTCTGCTGAGACCTCTGTCCAGGTCAGGAAATGTCCAGAGCAGGAGAAGTTTGCTATGGGGATTTTCTCCTGCTCTGGACAGTTCCTGACATGGAAAGAGGTGTCAGCAGAGAGCACTGTGGTCAGACAGAAAAGAAATTCAAAAAGAAAGAACTTTCTGTGGAACATACAGCAGCTGATAAGTACTGGAAGGATTAAGATTTTTTTAATAGAGTTAATATACAAATCTGTTTAACTTTCTGGCACCAATTGATTTAAAAAAAAATAATAATTCCAGCGGAGTACCCCTTTAAGCTTAGTATACATGTAGATGGGGAGGACCCCGCAAGATCACTTAAAAATGAAAATGCGCTAGTGGCGCCCGAGGGCGCCACAACTGCATCTTCATTTTTGAGTGCTCTTGCAGTATCCTTGCCATCCACATGTATACTTCAACCACAGCCATCGCTGATCGGTTACAGATGCCCGGCAGCCACGAGGAATAATGAGTGATAAATAATCTGACATCCCAGTGTTGTGCCTGCTTGCGCAACAATTGTAGGTGAGTGCTTTTTCACCCATCTACACCACATATTCCATAACCTTTTTTTTGTTCCATTGTGCATCTTTGAAACACAGACTAATGAGCCGTACAGAGTCAGATAGTGTCTCCAGTTGGCTTATTTTCTAAACATATCCGTTTTATTGCCGACTAGAAACCATGGCAGACCATTGTTTTCAGTCTGAAGATGGGACGGCTCACCATTGCTGCGTCTCTCACACCCCGCACGGACTGGCCGGCAGTGCCACCGGCCTGAAACTAGGAGCAAGAAGCAGGAAATATCCAGTGAGGTAGTATGCAAAGCAGGATAATTTATTTAGGAAAAATGGTCAGCACATAAAACCAACGCGTTTTGGGTCAGACAGGACCCTTAGTCATGGCTAAGGGTCCTGTCTGACCCGAAACGCGTTGGTTTTATGTGCTGACCATTTGTCCTAAATAAAGTATCCTGTTTTGCATCCTACCTCGCTGGATATTTCCTGCTTATTGTTTTCAGTCTGGCAACAAAACCGGATACGGTTTAAAAATGAACCGACTGGATTTACTAAGAGAAAAAAGCTAATTTCCAGCTTTCAATTCCATAAAAATTTGTAAATTGTATTTCAATCCTTTAAAAAAGTGTGCAAATATAAAGGTGACCCCATAGAATCCAAGGGAAACGCCATTTACTACCCGACTCTGTCCAACTCATTCAAATTAATAGGGTGCAGAGCAGGTCTGGTGCAGATACGGCAGTAGCCAATATTTTCATTCTCCCACTGGATGCAGCAGCCATATTGCAAAAGTAAGGTGTAAATGTACCCTTGGACTCTGCAAAGTTTTTTTTGTAATCTCTAAACATCAAGATACAAAATTCTGCATAGAAAATGTAGTCAGAAATGTAAGATTTTTTTTAATATCCATCTGGTTGCAAAGGTGATCAAAGCTTTTAATCATGATCCTGATAAGTAAAGAATCCTCCATGAGGGTGCGTTCACATGTGCATATTTTTACTGTAGATCTGCAGCAGATTTTGCTGCCCATTGACTTCAATGGGCAGCAAAATCTGCTGAAGCAAATCTGCAGCAGTAAATACGCACGTTTGAACGCACCGGTGCCTAAGGGTACGTTCACACGCGCCAATTTTCGCAGCGTATTTAGCTGCAGATCTGCTGGTGAAGGCCCCGCTGTATGCTGGCTTTAAATGTGCCTGCTGGTAGCGGCAATACGCCGCTACGAGCAGACACAGTGCAGCGATGTGCGCAGCGTACTCGCACATCGTGGCCGCTCTCCCTGCTCTGAGCTAGGCAGAGAGCTCCCGCGATGTGCGAGTATACTGCGACTCGCACATCGCAGTGTGTCTGCTCGTAGCAGAGTATTGCCGCTACCAGCAGGCACATGTAAAGCCAGCATAGAGCGGGCCTTCACCAGCGGATTTGCAGCATAAAATATGCTGTAAATATGCACGTGTGACAAGATTTAGAAATGTATGATCTGATGCTAGGTCCTGGTCACCATCTTACTTTGCATGGTAGCTTAGGCTAGAAAATCAGGTGGCACCAATGTTGTGACAATACCGATTCATTACAATCTTTCACTGCATATTGTATTCAGAATGGGGGTGGGGTAAATAAAAACTGTGAAAACAAGGACTGTCTGGTTTTGTCTACAGAAACCAATCACAGATCAGGTTTAATTTCTTAGTCAGCTCTGATAAAATTAAACCTGAACTCTGGTTGCCATGGACAAATCCTCTTCTTTTTTATTTTTTTTATTTATTTTTATATTTATTCCTTTGATTGTCTACAAGAAGTGACCAAAATATATTCTCTACGAAGAAGAAGAAGAAGAAATCCAACTACCGTATATTTTTTGTTAATGCTTACAAACACCAGTTTATTGGGAAATCAACCAGCCAGCTAAATCACTACATCTGGTCTTGTCAGTCAGAAACCAATAATAGAGGTCTAAAAAAAAAAGTCCAAAGAGAATGTACAATCGGCACTGCCTATCTTCCTCTGTGGCACAGTCCTGTAAAACAGCTCTGACCCGCCAGTATTCAATAACCAAATGGTCCACCGGGTGCTCAGTGGTAAAAGACGTAGCTCAATGCAATATACCTTGAGTAGAAGACGACCACGGCACTCGCTTCGGATGCAATTAAAATTCTTTATTCCCGCTTGAGGTGCATAAGAACGTCAGGAGGGGGAGAAGAGACGGGGCGACGTCCGTTTCGCAGCTCGCGCTGCTTCCACCGGTCCCTAGGGACCGGTGGAAGCAGCGCGAGCTGCGAAACGGACGTCGTCTCTTCTCCCCCTCCTGACGTTCTTATGAACCTCAAGTGGGAATAAAGAATTTAATTGCATCCGAAGCGAGTGTCGGGGTCTTCTTCTACTCAAGGTATAATAATAGAGGTCTGTTCTCCCCAAGAGGTGAAATATTTTTTAGAATGCTTTCTTCCCTCTTCAAGGTGAACATCAATTCTGTAATAGACAAAAGCAGGTAGAAGCATTTAAAATACAGTGAGACAAAATTGTGTGGTATGTTAGTGTACCTGTCATATCACAGAAACAAAAAAATGCCTATATATGTTACTCACTAGGTCATGCAGATGCTTTACATGTCTTTTTTTGTGTGTATAGCTTTTGTATTTGGCTCACAAATCCCTCTGTTCTGCTGCTCACTCATTCTGACATCCACTGCTCAGGAAGGGGCGTGTCTGAGGCAAGCATTGAGCCCATCCTCATTCACCATGTATCCACTTCCTTCAATCACTACAGGATGCTCTGTAATCCCCTCCTCTCTGTTTTCATGCTGAAGTCTGATAGGACAGGAGTGAGCACAGGGAGTGCTAGTTCCGTCCTCACTTACTGGACTTTGTCCCAGTCTGTGCTGCAGCCGTACAGGGTTATTTTCAGGTCTTTTTATATAGGCTATGATTTCTATAAAAAAGGAGGTAAAAGAAAATTAAAAAGGTTAAGGTTAATGTTTTAGCCAAGATGTATAACAATATAGGGTACGTTCACACATACAGGATCTGCTGCATTTTTTGTGCAGCTGATTTTTCTACCTATTAACTTCAATGGGTAGCAAAATCAGCTGAAGAAAATATGCAGCAAAAATATGCACAGATCCTGTACATGTGAACGTACCCATAAAAAGTGTTTTATTCTAACAGTGCCCATTTAGGATTACCTTCTCTCTTGCCCCTAGAAAAAAGGTGCCCGGATTAAAAAGAGCTCAAGCTTGGAGGAAGGGGATGACAGCCTAGACCGGCAAGGAAGCATTGCAAGGGCCTCTGTGCATTACAGCAGGTATTATGCTGTTTCTGTTGTCTCTTATGAGCTCTGATTTGTTCTGTTTCAGTAAACCTTTTATTTATTCAGTAGAATGAACCGGCAGAAGAAGACTATGAAACTTTCAAGGGCTTTGTCAGATCTGGTGAAATATACAAAGTCAGTGGGTACCCATGATGTCGAATCGGAGAGTAAGTTAAAATGATAGCATTTTATTGTTATCCTGTCATTATATATTGTGTTTTATTCTGCTACTTTTTATTCTCAGCCACCCCTTTCCATATGCTCCATAGTACATATGACTTTGATAGTAGCTTGGAAGCCCCCTCCATGAGCCAGAGAGAGTCAATAGCAAAGAGTTGCTATAGCTGATATAATGCTATAGATGGATAGCTAGCCACAGAAGTGAATGTAGACTTTACATGAACCATTCTGACCTCTCAGTAACCGGATAAGCAAGGATATGGTTTCCTTGTAACAGAAATACGATTACCAAATATATTTTATTTCCAAGCAGTGTTAATATTCAGGCTGGTGCTTCCAGCTAATATCTCTTCTGTCATAGTATTTTATGTCTCCTGTAACCTCAGTGTGACGTCCTTGTTCTCCCCTTATGCTTATTTCATATCTGACAACAATGACTTTCTTCCAAGTACCAATTTGTAGAAAAAGCTTTTCTGCCACATAAAATAGAAATCTACAGATTAAATGCGTTCATGAATATGAAAGCTGCGCACAACCCAGACACAAAGTATACCATTGACACTAGACACAGACACAGAATTCTTATATATCCACTGCCAAACTTGAAGACTGGACGTTTTGCATTAACCTATTTACATAGATCATGTAGGAACTGGTTTTCTTTTTTTATCTAGTCCATGTGTTGGTAACCAGTATAGATAACCAGTGCTTCATTAGGATAGTACGAGAACCTTAATTTTTCAATGAATATGTCTGTTAATGGACAATATATGGATTAACATATATGCATTGTACAAAATACTGTTTAATTTGTTTACCTTGTGATGAAATACAAAAGAAAGTGTATTTTATGGCATATTCTAGTGGGGTGTCCCGGTACAGGACTTGGTCCTGTCCCTTTTGACTGGAGTCCCCTCAGCCAGAGTCCTTCCATGCTAATGGGCTCTCCTGAAGGGCTAACCCCTAAGCTCATTGCACTCAGAAGTCCCAGCAAACCTGTGAGGAACCTGTACACCGGTCCTCTCCTAAAGACTGTTCTGTTTCCTGCAGTTGCATAAAATATGCAGTAAAGTTTATTCCGGCTTTTATCAATATCTGCTGTGGACATACAATTATTTCTCCCTACCGTTTCTGGGACGGTTGGCGGTAGGACCATTACCCTAAGGAAACCTCATCCTGGCGTCACGACAACATAGGGTTAATACCAACATACCCTACAATACCTGCACCACCCAGTCACCACACTAGTTTTTTGTTTTCATCTAGTGGAATGGGACAGCAGTTATATAAATGAGATATGAAGAGATATTATATTGTAGGTATATGTTTCACTGATCAGCCATAACATTATAACCATCTACCAAATTTCTACGTAATACATGTGGTGGCCACCTACTGTATTTCCAGTTATTTACAGCAGTTTACTGCAGACTGCTGAGGATTTGCGGCAACTAAACATAAGTACCGATCAAGAATAGATACAGCACAAAGCTGTCACACACGTGTAGAAAGCATTCAGTAACCACATCATGTAGGATTGTCCCCCGGCAACCGTTCCATGAATAGTGTGCAGAATAGCCAAAGCAGTTTTCTCATCTGTTTTGTTATAGAAGAGTTGACACTACGGCGAGTGTGGCTTTTGCGCACAACCTATTTTCAATACTGGGACCAGATAACTGCATCAAATTGCAAAGTGTGAACTAGACTTTTGTACCATATTTTCTCTACTTCTGTTTCCTATGTTGTCACTGTCATTTTGTACATTGCTTATGTCATTGTAAAGCATTGTGAAAAATGTTGCGATTACTAAAAAAAAATAAAAAATCCAACTTGCATCTGGACTTTTTATGACTTTTTACGTGTACTCTTCTCCCCAGTTTCCAGCAGCTGGCAGGTATCTTCCTTTAGTGAGACAAAAGCTCATCAGATCCTTCAGCAGAAACCAATGCAGTTTGTTAGATTCAACCAATACCAGCTGTCCCGAATATACCCTTCTTCCTACCGGGTGGACTCTAGTAACTACAACCCCCAGCCTTTCTGGAATGCTGGTTGCCAGTTAGGTAAGTTACTCAGGAAAGTTAATGTACCAATATATAATGTTTTCATTTATCAGAAGATAAACTTTGTAGAGCCTCAGAATTTGATGCGTTGAGTAAGAATTCTTGTATAAATGCATTTTTCGTTTAGAGGAGACACTATATTTATTGTAGCCGAGGTGTTGATGCTTTCATTGGTAGCTTAAGAAGGCACATCATTTTGAAAAGAACAATCCCACCCAAAAAGTAAACTGGTTTGTTTAGTACAATCTAACCTTTTTTATTAAAGGGACGGTCTTCTTCGTAGAATCACTTTCTGATAGATATGTTCTGGTCTCAATGGGATGTCAATGTAATACGCAGGCTTACTGCATCCTACCCTCCTAGATGGGGTACTTAAAGGGGTACTCCGCCCCTGGACATCTTATCCCCTATCTAAAGGATAGTGGATAAGATGTCTGATTGCGGGGGTCCCGCCACTGGGGACCCCCATGATCTCCCTGCTGCACTCAATGTTCATTTAGAGCGTTGGGTGCAGCTCCGGATGCTCGTGACATCACGACCACGCCCCGCTCGTGACGTTACGGTCATTCCCCCTCCCATAGACTTGCATTGAGGGGGCGTGGCTGTGACATCTAGAACCTCTGCCCTGAATCGCCAGCCATCCGGCATGGAGCCAACTTTCCGTGCACCGGATGTCTGGGGTGCCGCAGCCGAGATCACGAGGGTCCCCAGAGGCGGTCCCCTTTGGATAGGGGATAAGATGTCTAAGGGCGAAGTACCCCTTTAACTCTTCTGTTGAATCAGAATTCCCTCAGAGTGTAAAACCCATATTTGGATAAAGGAAACATCCCTTATGTTGCAGTGGAGGTAGACAAACCACATATTTTTTTATTCATATAATCTCAAGCTTATTGGGTTAAGCAAGTTAAGGAAAGGACAGAACAGCAATGTTTAAAGTTGTCACTATGCAAACAAAGCGATTCCTCCTAGTGGCCTACAATACTCCACACAACATAGTACTGTATTTGGTTGTGGTGCACCATGTAATCTTGGCACAAGTATAAAAACTTGTTCAGCTGCGGGAATTCAGCAGATGAACAGCCACGGGTTATTTGTCAAATTTTACATGCCTTTGATGTTGTTCTCAATGAAGAGCTACTCGTATAGGTGGTCCATCTGTGACAGAGGCGGTATAAAGTGTAGGCATATTAGCGAAAAACTTCACATGGTTGGCTTCCTGGCAAAAATCAAAAGGAGTCTGATTCCTTTTTGGAGAAGGAATAGTCTTGTGGAGGCTTTTAGTTTCCATAGAAACAAACAACAAAATATGATGTAAAAGAACTAGACACTGTAAATATAATAGATATAAAACACAATGGGTGTAATTTATCAAGCCGCCATGTAGTGTCAAGATAATGCTGCCAAATATATCTAACATTAAACCATCATATAGTGCCCAAATAATATGCAGTATCCAAATAAAACCACCAGGTTATTTCCCCCCAAAACAGGCCCAGGGTAATGTGATGAAGTTCATGAATGCATGTTATGAAGTCATCCCGTATGTTCTGCTTCTTCTACAGTTGCTTTAAATTACCAGTCAGAAGGTCGAATGCTGCAACTAAACCGAGCAAAGTTTAACAGCAACGGGAACTGTGGTTATGTTCTAAAGCCGAAATGCATGTGTCATGGTGAGGAACGTTTTTGGTCTACTTTGTAGTCTACAGTCAGGCCTGCTAATCACCAGGCAATGACATACAAGGACCTAGGTATAGGGGTGCAGCGGTAGCAGTCACAGCTAGCCCCTAGTGTGTGAGGAATCCACAAAAGAGTACAACTACATAAAAAAACACCAGAATTACAAATGGCACATGGTAGTTGAGGAGTTGTGTTAAAATTGTATACATTGGTACCTAAGAGTACAATGTTATAAGAGTACAAGTCATAAGTTAGATCAAGTCATCTGGGATTGTTTAGAATACTTTATAACAAGGAAGTGGTTTCCTCAGGTCCACTAAATAGTGTCCTATCATTTATAGCCTTGTGGACAGCTGGGTGGGTGCAAAGGTTTTCTTTTCACCATATTTTTATGGGCTCTTTTTGCCATCAGAGCCCAGAACCTATATCTCTGCTTGTGTGTAATTTAGTTTCTGTAGGTTTACTCATACATGCAGTACACATGCAAAGAGAATAGGCCTTAGGCAATGAAGAGGTCATGGACACCTTACCACTCATCATTGCCAAGATACACCAGAGAAAGAAACCATTTTGCACAACCCACCAACAACAAAGCTGTCCATGCAGTGAGTAAAATAAGTCACTCCAGACACTTCAAACTCAGCGTGGTGCTGTAATACTGAAACACTAAATAGAAACATAGAAAGTTCAGCAGCACTCACCAATGTATCAGCATCCAATAGATCTTATATTATAAGCTTAGTGAGAGTACACCCCAGACATGCAGAGAACAAACAGGCAACGGCCGTCCCACTTGAAACAGCTGTCATTTGTTCTCTGTATGCCTGGTGTGTATTCTCACTGAGCTTATAACATAAGATCTATTGGATGCTGAAACATTGGTGAGTTCCATTGTACTTTCTACGTTTCTATTTAGATATTGCCAAGATACTTTTGACCAACATTAACCTACACATTCATCTAAATTTCAGGAATTTTTGCACCGATCCATGTACAATAGAAAGTGAATCGTGTTTAAAGGTCACAATGTTTTAAGTTGTCCTTTATATGTTTTTTTTAGGTGCCTTTAATCCAAACTCCGAGGACCCCTTACCAGGCCAGTTAAAGAAGCAGCTAGTTCTCCGAATAATTAGTGGACAGCAGCTTCCAAAACCAAAGGACTCCATGCTTGGAGACCGTGGAGAGGTAAGGGGGTTTTGACATTTAAGGTCCCTATAAACATCTTTTTAAAAAGTTGGCCAAACCTGCCAATTTTAGCAGGACCGACTGTCCCATTATTGTATGGAGGCCTCCCAACTCTTCCAGACAGATGATGTTGAGGGAGAAAAACAATCAGGTATGTTTGCTTTCAGCTGCCAAATCCTTTTGTTTATGGAGAGATAAGACAACGCAAAAGAAAATAAGCTGATCGTACTCTCTCAGCTGGGGCTGGAACCCTCAGTGATCAGCTGTAATGTGCAGGGCAACATGGCAGCAATTGTTCGGTTACCCTACAGCACCACTTAAGGGGAAATAAAGTATTACATTCTACCCACTAAAATCAGTAGTGCACAGATCTGTTGGGTCCTCCAGAGAGATACATACTCTTTGTAGACTGGTATTCATTCCACTTATTAACAGTAATCCTGAATAAAGGATCCTCCTTTAGTAACTCCTAATAATCCCCAAACAGGATTTAAAGACCCTGTATCCATTTTTACTGGGGTCCAGCTGTACAGCCTTGCTGATGTATGAATTATTAATAACCGTAACAATGCATTCTGGGGGACTTTAAACTATGGAGTACATTTGGGGATAAATATCTTTAGAAAGAGGAAAAATATAATGAAAATGTTAACATTTCTTTTGTTCTGTAAATTGCAGAGGACATTTTGTGTCTTCACTTTTCCAAAAAGCTCCTTATAACATGATATATGGCTGTGGGTGCGGAGTTTCACTGACACAACTCTGTACGGCATTATTTATTCCCCATTGATTTTTGTAAGTGTCTTGCAGTTTTGTCACAAGGTACAGGACAAGACATCAGGGAAAGGACACTGTGATGTGTCTGGTGATTGAACAACACGTCCTTATGATGCATCCAGCACCTTTATAAAGGAAGGCTGACATTTTCTTTATTAATAAAGTTGTACATTTACTAACATTTAGGACAAGGTGCCCTGGCCATTTATATTCCACTCAGACATAGTACAGACGTATTGGTTTTCCATATATCATTGTCTTTTGTCTGCTTTTTTTTCATGAATATCTATTCTGTGTAGTACTTAGAATGGCTGTAGTTAGTCCAAAAAATTTAGTTTGTTTTTATTTTTTATATCACTATGTAGCCTTGGTTGTCCTGTTTCCAACAGTGTTACATGTTCTAGTTCTCAAAATATAAAGATTTTACAATTTGGTTGCCCATCTATACATTTCACTAAATGGTCAGATGGATGAGTGCATTTATTGCAAAATCCATGCCGTATGTCTGGCAATGCCGGGGCGGAAGTTTGTGACGTCCCAGTCACATCCGCTTGTGACGTCATGGCCACGCCCCCTCGATGCAAGCCCCTGGGAGGGCGCGTGAAGTCAGTCATGCCCCCTCTCATGGACTTGCATTGAGGGGGTCATGGTCATGACGTCACAAGCCTCCAGCACTGCATCGGCACTCTAAACGAACACCGGGTGCAGCAGGGAGATCTCGGGGGGGGGGGGTCCCAGCGGCAGGATCCGCTGGGATAGCGGATAAGATGTCTAGAGGCAGAGTACCTCTTTAATGCAAGGCTAAAGGGGTGTAATGAGAAGCTTCATAATCTCACCCAACAGAGCCTGATTTATACCTCCTCAGCCTCCTAATCACATACCTTCCCCCGCCCCCAGCCTAGCTGACTAGTTACTGAAAGTGCAGTGAGTCAACCAAATAACAAAATCCCTATATCTTGGAAAGCAAGGGCATAGCAAGAAAGTAAAAGCACAGTTGAAATTAGGGCACCTAACATTATATGTATATTTGAAATATACATTTGTTAGAAAATGTGTATATTTTTGAGTGAAAAATGCTCCACACTTCTTACTATTAGGGATCTCTTCACTGACAAGTCCACTGTCTTGTCTCTGTGCCAGTGTCTCTCTGTGCTGAGACAATATACAGAAAGTGTGGATGGGACAATCAGGACTCTGTGCTTGCTCCCAGCTTTCCAATCAGCCCGTTGTGTGAGCCGGGGGTGTGTCACTGATTCCTCAAGGTGTAGAGCAGCCAATTGTCAGCTCTGAGGAGTGAGAGAGGAAGTTCCCACAGGAGATGTGAGGGCAAGCAAGGTAACGTCCCCTCCTCCTCAGAGAACTGCAGGCAATGTGAGCAACATATACAAGGGAATTTGGAGCCAGAAAAGGATGAAGACTGGGATTTAAAGGGGTTGTCAAGAGAAAGAAACTACTATGGTGTCAAAAAGTATAATAAAGCAACCTACTAATATTAGACATACTGCACAAATCTCTCCATAATAGCTCTGCTATTTCCCTTGTAGCTGTGACACTCAGTCTTACTCAGTTACAGTAGATAAGCAGTAATATGAGCTCCCTTCTTCACATAAATGGTCTTGTACCAGCAAACAGGAGGGGTAGGAAGGAACCAGGACAAGATCTCTGCTTTCAGAAAATGTGACAAGAGATCTGTGCAGTATGGTTCATGACATTATATTAGTACATTGCTTTATTCTACTTTTTAACACCATATACAGGTTGTTCCTTTTGCTGGACACAGACAGGATCCGCACCAGTTGAAGAGTAAATCTGTAGCATTTTTTTCATTTTGTGACATGTACACTTACATTTTTTAAGAGGCTAGCATATAGATTATGAGAACTATTGGCTTGTAGCCCATAGCAAAGCACTCAAACGCTCCATAGGAGAGAAAGTACCATAGGAGTACAAAAAAGCCTGTACCTGGAAAAAAAAATGCTCAATGCAATACATTTAGCCACCTGTATCTGGTGTAATATGTTGCTTTACCACGAACAAGTGACATCACAACGCAACCTGCCATGTGCTTCTCTCCTAGATCATTGATCCTTTTGTAGAAGTTGAGCTCATTGGTTTACCTACAGACTGCTACAAGGAGCAAACTCGGGTTGTAGATGACAATGGTAAGTTGTAAGATCCCTCTTTATATTTTACAGTTAACATTTCTCAGCTCTACACATAGATTTAACCTTTCTTTTTCTGCCATGTACTGATTTATGTTCAACATGTTTTCTTCTCCAAACACCTCCGAAGCTTAATTGAAAACTCTGCCCTTGGAAACATTGCATCCTATCCACAATCCGCAGTAACGTGCCTAGTTGCTTAGCCCTATGGGGTAAGGATTCTCCTTTAGGAGAGTGCCATAAAAGCATGGGGAGATTTATAGGACATACATTTATAAATCAACTTACAATGGCCTCAGGTTACAATATTTTCAACATACAAGGATCTTTTGTGGACCATTGTAATTTGAAACCATATTCACCATACAATTCTACAGATAGTCAGGAGCTGTACAACATGTCAGTGCGTGGAAGAACTGACCAATTGGAATGGGCAGTTCACACGTAAAACACCTGTATTACTGAAGTGCATGCACTGACTGGCTGTCTGGTAGCGCCCCCTACAGTACAGGGAGGTACTACATGTTCTGTACTGCTCTTTACCTGTTCCAGGGTTAGCTGCTCCTTTGGACACCAGGTGAGGTCGGCGAAGCTCCTGTCCTCTACATAGACAGTGATTTACAGCTCCCAGAAGATCTTTCTTACTCTTATATGTAAAAACTTGCTGTATTTGTATTATCTCTTTATTTCTCTTTAATTCCCATAGAGTTGTGGTCTCAACATACAATGGTTTTAACATAAAATGGTCATCTTGAAACCAATAAATATTGTAACTTGAGAGACGACTTTACTTAAATAGGTCAAATATATTTTTCTCTCAGATGCTCTCTGGTGCCATCTATTGGAATGTGTCCTTCCCCTCAAGTTGTTGTTTGACTTAAAAGAGCCTTAAAAAAATGACTGGAATTTTAAAGGAAATCTGTCAGCTGTGATTCATGTTCCAAACTGCTGACATTGTTAGAAAGCTATTGGGGCAATGAGTACCTATCATATATTTGTCTGTGCTTCCATAAGATAGAAAAATGCTTTTTTTCTTTAGTGCGAAGTATCAAAGAGGCGTTCATAAACTTCTGAATTGCTGAGGGCTGGAACGCCTTCTAGCTCCTCCTCCTATCCCTGTCCCTACTTGATTGACAGTCACCTGGAAGCCGAGCTCTGTTTCCAAATGTTGTTGCCGGAATGTGCATACAAATTGTACAAAGGAACTATGGTCACTATGTAGACTTTATTCACACCCCAACAAGGCATTACTTGCTAGTAACAAAGTGCAAAATCCAAGGCGAAGCTTTCTTCTCCATTTACATCCAAAGCTTAATGTGATTTTCTGGATGATGGAAATGAATGATATGTGATAGAAGTATAACTTTAATCCGCAGGTTTCAATCCAATGTGGGAGGAAACATTGGTATTTAACATTCACATGCCGGAGATTTCTCTAATTCGCTTCCTAGTCTGGGACCATGATCCAATTGGGCGAGATTTCATTGGGCAGAGAACAATTTCACTGAGCAGTATGATGCCAGGTAATGTGTTTTATGAGATATAAAAATGTTTTTCCTGCAAAATGACCATTATTTATAAACTCACATGAGCCTTGGTTTTAAAGTATATGGTCCAGATTTATCAATCAGCATGAGACAAAAATGTGCACGTATTACCCATAGCAACCAATTATAGTTCAACTTTTTACTAGAGCAATTTGCAACGTTCCACTCTTTATACAATGCACTGGAGCGCCCAGAGTAATCTAAAATTCCTGTTTTCTGTGGATCACTTTTGTCAACTTTGTTATTTAGAATGATCAGCAGAGAGCGGAGGATCGAAGGTACCACATACACCTTCTACAGACATTTAGCAGACCGCTATCTTAACTGATCCTCCCATTCACATAACTACTTAAGGGGGTACTCCATTGGTAAACATTTTTTTTTTATTTATTTTTTTATTTTAACAACTGGTGCCAGAAAGTTAAACAGATTTGTAAATTACTTCTATAAAAAAAATCTTAACCCTTCCAGTACTTATCAAATGCTATATGCTCCACAGGAAGTTATTTTCTTTTTGAATTTCCTTTCTGTCTGACCACAGTTCTCTCTGCTGACACCTCTGTCCATGTCAGGAACTGTCCAGAGCATGATAGGTTTGCTAATTTACAAATCTAATCAATCTGTTTCCTGGCACCAGTTGATTAAAAAAAAATGTTTTCCAGCGGAGTACCCCTTTAACTTGACCAAATGTTCATGTGTTCTCAAGGATGGGGGGGGGGGGGGGGTAGGCAGTTGAAATCCAACACACATTAAACAATCGGCCAAGGGGGGAACATAACTTTAGTGGGTGCAGAGGTAGCAGTCGCACCAGGGTCCTGGTGTCTGAGGGGGCCCCAAAGCACCTCTGCTCCATAAGAAGACACCTGTATTAGAAGGGTTCCATGGTAGGTATGGGGCCCTGTTACAAATTAATCATTGTGTGCAGAAGCAACATTTACACCTCTGGTAAGCCAGTCCCAGGGCTGTCATCAGAAATGTTGTGACCCCTTACACAGCTCAAGGCCTGCCCCCCCCCCCCCCGACTCCTCCCCACCTATGCCCCCCCAGGGTCTGCCCGCTATCTTCCCAATCATTAAAAAAAATATTTAAACCACAGGACCAGAAAAACAAGAGCCCTTTAGTTCAATGGGGATGGAAAGAGGAAATATTATCACCATACATATTACCATCATACTGTTACTAACCAAATCCTGTATACTGAAACTAATACTACCAATAATACCAGTATACAAGGAGGAATATTATCACCATACATATTGCCATCATACAGTTACTGACAAAATCCTGTATACTGAGACCAATATTCCCAGTATACAAGGAGGAAATATTCCCCCCATACAGGGATACATATCAGCTCTACACAGGCTCGGCAGACCATATAAGGGATTACATAGTTACATCATGTAACGTCTTCTCTGATCGGAATCGTTCACTTTCCTTTTTCTTCTCCTTCTGGCCCAGATGACTTCTTCCTTTCACGCGCCTCCACAGAACCTGCCAGGCAAACATTTAAGTCTCCGCACTTTTCCTGCACCTATAACACTCCATACAGTAATAATAGAGTGGCTAGATAAGTGGGTTGGGGAAGAGTAGGTAGATCTGTCCCCCACCTATTAGGTAGTTAGATCGCTCCAGAAAGTAGACAGGTCCCTTCACATAGTTTCCCTCATTAAACAGGTGCCCAGAGTAGGGAGGTACCACCTGTAGGTAGGTCCCTGTGTAGATATCTCCCCCTTGTAGATAGTTACTCCCTGTAGCTAGCAGCCCCCTATAAGTAGGGGTTACTCCCTGTAGGTAGGTACCCCTGTATATAGTTGCAGCCCCCCATATACAGTAGTAGCCCCCCCCTTTAGGTAGTAGTAGAAGCAGCAGACCCCCTTTAGGTAAATGTTAGCAGCAGCTCCCTTAAGGAAATAGTAGTAATAGAAGCAGCCCCCTTGGGTAGTAATAGAAGCAGCCCCCTTAGGTAGTAATAGAAGCAGTCCCCTTAGGTATTAATAGCAGTAGACCCCTTAGGTGGTAATCAGTAGCCCCCCATAGGAAGTAATAACCAGCAGCACCTCCTTAGGTAGTAATAACAGTAGCCCGCTTAGGTAGTAATAGCCAGCAGCCCCCTTAGGCAGTAATCAGTAGCCCCCCCTTAGGTAGTAATAGCCAGCAGCCCCCTTAGGTAGAAATCAGTAGCCCCCCCTTAGGTAATCAGTAGCCCCCTTTAGGTAGTTATCAGTAGCCCACCTTAGGTAGTTTTCAGTAGAGCGCCCTTAGGTAGTTATCAGTAGCCCCCTTAGGCAGAAATCAGTAGCCCCCTAAGGTAGAAATCAGTAGCCCCCTTAGGTAGGACTATGTAGCCCGCTTAGCTAGGAAAATGTAGCCCCCTTAGGTAGGAATATGTAGCCCCCTTATGTAGGAATAAGTAGCCCCCTTAGGTAGAAATATGTAGCCCCCTTGGGTAGGAATATGTAGCCCCCTTAAACATATTTACCTGGCTCCAGAACGGTCCATGGCCTTTTCTCTTCTGTCTTCTTCTCCAGTCTGTGCTCCGGCGCATGATGATGACGTCATTCATGTGCCGGAGCGCAGAGGATGGAAGCCCGGGCCTCTTGACGACGCCTGTATAACGTGGGCGGGCCACGAAAGTGATTGACAGGGCGAGGAGCCAATGGCTCTTCGCCCAGTCAATCAGCCGAGCCGAGCGCAGCATTAAACTATAGGCGCGTCTTTAAGACGCGCTTATAGTTTAATGCGTCCTGGACTTGCCATGGAAGCAGGAGACCACTGTGTAGACAGGGTCCCCTGCTTCTGTGCTGCGGCAGCTGCAGGGGGGTGCAGCATGGGCCAGGGCCCTTTACTGGAGTACTGGCTGTATCCCCCTGACGGCGGCCCTGGCCAGTCCCACCGAAAACAGACAACTTTTTACGAATGTGTATGGGGGGGGGGGAGCCTTTATGGACAGCCTTTGAGTACTGAAGGAGGTTTGGGTAAGGCAACATAGCGTTACTATATTCACAGGTAAGGCTCTTATTACATCCTTCCTTTAAATTCTTAATTTTGGCTGCATACCATCACATCAATGTTGCAATGGCTATCCAGGAAGTGAAAGTCTTAAATATGACAACCCCAGTGAAGTCTGTAAAAATAAAGTAATTGCAAAGTTATAATTTTTCGTCTATATACTAGGTATAGATATATCTTTATAGAGGAGTCCGTAACCTCTCGCCGTTACCATTCTTTATGTTTGCCTCCTGTAGGTTATCGACATGTGTACCTGGAAGGTATGGAAGAGGCATCCATTTTTGTTCATATAGCAATTAATGACATCAGTGGTAAGGTGGGTGCAACTTCTTTCAATAGGATGAATGATTGTATTGTATAAGGGTATAAGGTATATAAATCTCACAGCTCTGATCCTATGCTGTAACGATATAACTAGGTTAATATATACAAAGTGTTTTTCTCATGTTGTAATGACATACCATAAACAAACGTGGAGAGATAAAACCTGAACCCTTTTGAATGTTTTGAGTCTCAACTGGTACCTGTTACATGAAACTTAAACAGTTAATAATTCAAAGTACAGAAAATTTTAGAAAAATAATTTAAATTCAAAAAGACCAAGACGTTTGTTTTAATTGGTACCAGTAGATGAGTTCCGAGAAAGGCATGACTGCTGACTATCAATGAAGTTGATAACAGATATCTAAGGCGTTTCTGTGAGAGTAGCCAGGGACTGTTTAATTAAGCAGGTGTCTTTTAGTTGGTTTCTATGTATCCAAAAGCAATATAATCTATGATGTATATCTGGTGTATAAAGGATGGATATCTTCTTCTCATAAACAGCGTTATGCTCAGAGCATTCTGGACTACTGATCTTTTCCTGTGTATTATCTAATGCTAGTGGGTAGTCAGCCACACCTCATACCTTAATTTGGACTCCCACAGGTGACCTGTAAATGGATGATTTCCATATCACTTGTAAGCGACACTCCTAAAACCATAAAATCTTTACCAAAATCTTTTATCTCCCTGAATTCCTTTTTTTTACCCTAAAAATTGTTTGATTTGTATATCCATGGTCTGGATATGAGAGTTATGTAACATCATTCGTAAAGCTTGTTGTCCCACAGTGTTGATCCAGACAAAAAAATAAATAAATCTAAGATAAAAGACAAATGTATTACTCTCCAGATATATATCCAGGCCTCTTTTGAGCTTTGGTAGTGAGTTCACATGGCATCTTTCTCTGGTAGAGTGTTCCGATGCCAGAAGCATTTGTGGTCCCTTAGTAGCTTTGGTGAAAAGTGACATCGAACCTGGAACCTGACAGGTGCCTTTTGGCCTGAAGGGGAAGTGTAAGGTTTGTTGGGGGGGACTCTCTTCTTTCGGAGAAGAGCTTGCGATAGACCGCATCCTTTGTGCACAGTTTTATTTTTTATCTATTTTTTTTCTGTAACACGTTTGCATTTTTTCTTGCACTTTGGGTGATTCGAGAGCACGTTCTAGAGCTCAAAAAATAAAAATCTTATCTATGTTTGTGTAGAAACCTTTTTTCCCTCTAGACGTAGTCCTGGGTATAAATAGATAATGGGAGTGATCTCTGTACTGTAGTCCTCCTATTCTATTTATCCATTCATTTGCGCTCCATTGGACCTGTTTAAGCTCTACTATGATTTTTTGTACACTGGTGCCCAAAACGACAGAATATTTTATGTAAGATCAGATTTGTATGTAAGATAGTGATTTGTGAAGTGGTAGAACTATGTTCACATCTATGCCCCTTTTGATGCACCATATCACTGTCAGCAAAAATTACTAAGTCCTTTCCATGTCAGTTTTACTCAACGTTTTCCAGTTTACAGTAACTCTTTCTTTTGCATGAGATTCAGGTTTGGCTAATAATCCCCAGTCACGTGCGCAGCTCCGTCTCCTGGAGGACAGCTAGTTTTTCATATGTATTTTCCCACTCCTTTTGGTGCTCCTCTAAAGTAGAAACTTTACCCCCTCACATTCCTATGTAGTTTGTAATGATGATATCTTTATATTTATCAGTGTAAACCTAATCTGCCACTTCTCAACCCAAACCTACAACGTATCTGGAACCATTTGTTACAGTAAAGTCTTCTCTGTTTCTTATGTTACACAGTTTAGTATTATCTGTTTAGCAAGCAAAACAAAACAGTATTTTATGGTTGCACTAGCATAAGTTAAAGGGGTACTCCGGTGAAAAACTTTTTTTTTCTTCTGGTGCCAGAAAGATGAACAGATTTGTACATTACTTCTATTAAAAAATTCTATTCCATTTGAAACACAGAGCTCTCTGCTGACATCATGAGCACAGTGCTCTCTGCTGACATCTTTGTCCATTTTAGGAACTGTCCAGAGTAAAAGGAAATCCCCATAGCATCATATGCTGTTCTGGACAGTTCCTAAAATGGACAGAGATGTCAGCAGAGAGCACTGTGCTTGTGATGTCAGCAGAGAGCTCTGTGTTCCAAAAAGAAAATAATTTCCTCTGTAGTATTCAGCAGCTAATAAGTGAAGGAAGGATTAAGATTTTTTAATAGAAGTAATTTACAAATCTGCTTAACTTTCTGGCACCAGTAGATTTAAAAAAAAAAAAAAAAGTTTTCACCGGAGTACCCCTTTAACTGCCTGTGTACTTTAAAGGGGTACTAAGCCCCTAGACATCTTCTCCCCTATTCAAAGGATAGGGGATAAGATGTCTGATTGTGGGGGTCCCGCCGCTGGGGACCCTCACGATCTCCCTGCTGCACCCAGCGTTCGTTTAAAGCGTCAGGTGCAACGCCGGAGGCTTGTGATGTCACAGGCATGCCCCCTCAATGCAAGTCTATGGGAGGGGGCGTGACTGCTTCAAGCCCCCTTCCATAAACTTGCATTGGGGGGGCATGGTCTGTGACATCACAAGTGGGCGTTACCATGACGTCATGAGCCTCTGCCCTGTGTCGCCAGTCATCCAGTACAAAGCAAAGTTTGCTCCATGCACCGCATGTCTGGGGTGCCGAGATCGTGGGGGTCCCCAGCCGCAGCCGTGGTCAGACATCTTATCCCATATCCTTTGGAAAGGGGATAAGATGTCTAGGGGCGGAATACTCCTTTAAGGACCTGTCCAGTATTAGAGCCTATGGCTGGCCAGGCATGCTTTGCACTTCTTTAAAGAATGGTGTCCTGCATTTTTATTGTGGGGGAAAATGGTATACTGATGTATGTCAGGCCAGTTATAACTTATGGACACATTCAGTATGGGGAGAGCTTTGTGGTGTGAACATGTGCCCAGCTATGATTACAACCTAAATGCTTGTGACTGTTATGACTAAAGCGAGAACACTGCCAAAAGACGGTAAATGACAGGTTGCTCATCTGACCAATTTAGGTGACTAATCTCTGAGAAATAGCAATTACCATTGTTTCCCCAGAAATAAGCATAGGCTGCAGTCATCTGGTTATGCTCCATTGCATAGAGATAATCACGCATGACTGCTCTGCTGCACAGATCTAGACAATTGTTGTGAGTAAATAGCTTTTTGGTGATACCTAGTATAAATGTATTCTGTAATCTGGATAATACTTTATTTTAGCCTCTAGAGGGCATTATAAACCAAGGGAAGTTTTTTTTTTTTTTTTTTTACTAAAAGCAGCTTAAGGCTTGGCGTACTTATTTACGTAGTGGCGGCAAAATGTACTACACTGTAAGACTGGATGCCTGGTTCTCTATTGGATAATGCAGACTCTAGACATTATAATTTGTATGAGTATTAAAAGCACAAGGTTACGTCACTCTAAGGTGATCCCTAATATTCTTAATTCAAATATTCTTAATAAGAAGCTGGGGGGCACATTATTCCTTAAATATACACCTATGCAGCTTCAGAACCTAAGGTGGAGAAACAATGCATTCCTATACACCTAAGTTGCTGGTACACTATTCCTATAATAAACACCTACATAGCTGCACAACCTCAGTTGGTGGTACATTATTCCTATAATACGCATATACGCAGCGCAGAACCTAAGGTGGAGATACATTATTCCTATAATACACACCTATGCAGCTGCAGAACCGAAGTTGGGGGTACATTATTCCTATAATATGCACCTACGCAGCTGCACAGGAGAAGGAATTGCCTGAAAGGTGATCTGATGCAGACTTCTATGAAGGTAGGGATAAGCAGCACCCATCTAACACCACTTGTCTCTGTGTAATCCTCTGGTTCTGACATCAGATTATTATTTTTTTTTTACGGATTTGTCAATGAAAACATTCAATAAACATATATTAGAAGCAGAATATCAAATATGTAAAAAAAAAAAAAAAAAAAAAAATATATATATATATATACATCTCTATAGCAATTCTTCTTAAAGAACACAGTTGAACTAGAAGGATTTTACCAGCCCATAGGAAGTACAAGAGTTAAATAGAGGGATAAGGGCTGAGATTGATTTCATAGTTACAGTTTATTTAGTATGGATTTTTCTAAGAAAGCAAGGTTTATTGAAGTAGCAGAACAAATGTAGTACTGTATATATATAACATAAAAGTCTGCAAACATACTGTACCAAACAATAATGACATTCTAATAAGAAATCATATGGCTCTAAACACATGACATTGCTTGATCTGTTGACGTTGCTATTTGTTGTCACATTTAAGTTGTCGGTTGGGTTCAAAAGATCACATCTTACATGAAATTTCATGCATTGCTGTCATAAAAAAAAAAAAACTTTAAAAAATTAGAAAATTTAAAAGAAGATTAGATCGTACCGGGTCCCAGTCCTGAGACCCGCTGCGCACTTCACCAGCTTATAACTTACAATACCAGCACGTCTCAGGAATTATCTAAACTTTTGACAAGTCTGAGGCCCATTGCTAGTCAGAGTTCTCCTTTAAAGGAGTTGTCCAACCCTTAACATATGATACCATGATCATGGGGGTCCAACTGCTGGGAACCCTTGCAATCTGGACAAAGGGGTCCTAAGTCTCCTGTTGACATCGAGTCCATTCCATTCCAACTGGAGACCCCTTTCTTTAGATAGCAGGGAAGGGGTATCAGCAGTCGGATCCCCACAACCATACACTTATCCCAATGTGACCAATGAATCTCTCATTTGATACAGCTTATGCAAATAGTTAATCCTAACATATTTGTGAGACCTCGGTGTATGCTGATATGGCAATGTAATGTACTAAACAGTTTTGCAAGTTAACTCACACTACCCCATACACAGACTTACAGCATTAGTACAGGATAACAGCTTCAAAATCCTTAGTATATGTTTATATGTATAGTTCATTGCGTTTTGCTTTTTTATGTTAATTTGGTCTCCAATGACAGAAATTGGATTATCCTCGGATCTCAGAAACTAGCAAAGGCTGAAAAACTCACTTTTTAACCCTGGCCAAGAACATCAGAAGTGATAAGACAAACAGAACAATCTATTATCGCGTGTATAGCGCCATTGTACTCTCGCCAGAGTTCAAAGCGAGTCCTTTCACTTGAACTGCTTCCTAGAGTGCTTTGCATCCATGTCCATGTTTCCATGGAGAGCCTAATGTTCTTCTGGAGTGAACCATGGGACTTGCATTAGTTATGCCCTATAACTTCTTCTTTTATTTAAATTTTTGGAAAGAACTTTTTCATTCTTAGAAGTATACTAGAAGTCAATCATATGATAGACGAATACTTGTTTACACGAGACGAAATGTAGTGAAATATCAGGGTAAAACATGGAGCAAAAAAGGTCAAGAAATATATGGCCGCATACTCATATCGCTGTTTTTGGGAGCAGTAAAAATTGGGAAAATGGGAATTATACCATTTTGTGAGTTAAATATCAGTGTTAATCTGCATGAAGCTGGCTGTACTATATGCTTGTAGGTAAATATAGATTTGTGTCCTGGTAATCCCCACTCATTCACACACTGTCACATGGTAGAACAATAGAAGCGAGTATATCATTAGTAGCATTGTGTTAATTTATGTATAATAATTGGCTAGTCAGGATACAAATTGCCTTCAGCGTATAGGGGGGGGGGGGGGTGCGCTTATTAATGGAATGTTTACATTGATTTGGATATATTACTAGGTTATTTGTCAAGAATTATAATGGTCTTCTAGGTTTACAGTAATTTCAGTTCCAAGTTTTTGATATGAAGCAGTTTTTTTCATTCTTAGTAAATTGTCCTTTATATGTAGCATTTATAGCTTCCTCTTTTTGATGCAGAGCTCAAACGGAGGGGAGATTACAGTATTGCATTCCGACACCAAACATGACGGCTCAGTTGTTGGTTTGTTCAACCTACAATAAAGTAGTTCTGTTTATAATGTGCCTCCATTACTCTAGGCAGTGGTGTATGAGTGCGGAGCGATCAGGGCACATTACAAGCGGAACTACCGTATTTTTCGCCCTATAGGACGCACCGGCATATAAGACGCACCCAATTTTAAAGGTGCAAAATCTAGAAAAAAAAGATTCTGCACCCAACAGTAATCTTCAACCTGCGGACCTCCAGATGTTGCAAAACTACAACTCCCAGCATGCCCGGACAGCTGTTGGCTGTCCGGGCATGCTGGGAGTTGTAGTTTTGCAACATCTGGAGGGCCGCAGGTTGAAGACCACTGGATAGGAGGAAGTACTCACGTGTCCCCGCCGCTCCGGACCCATCACCACTGCCCTGGATGTCGCTCCATCGCTGTCGCCACGTCCCCGTGGTGTCCCCGACGCTCCGGACGTCTTCTTCCCCGGGATCCACGCTCTCCATCGCAGTCATCACGTCGCCGTCATCACGTCGCTACGCACACCGCTCCTATTGGATGACGGGACGGCGTGCGTGATGACGTCGAAGGAGAGTGCTGGCCATGCAGGGGATCCCGGCACGGAGCAGACACCGAGGAGGCAGGTAAGGTCCCTCCCAGTGTCCTGTAAGCTGTTAGGGACGCAGCGGCAGTCCCGAACAGCCCGACTTTCGCTTCAGACGCGGCGGTCAGCTTTGATCGCCACGTCTGAAGGGTTAATACAGGGCATCACTGCGATCGGTGATATCCTGTATTAGCCGGGGGTCCCGGCCGTTGATGGCCGCAGGGACTGACACGATAGGTGTGTATTCGCTGTATAAGATGCACCATCAACTTCCCCCCCCCCCCCAGTTTTGGGGAAGAAAAAGTGCATCTTATACGGCAAAAAATACGGTACTTTTTAAAAAAAAAAAAACAAAGCCGTCAGATTTGGTTTTGGACTTTATTTGTTTTGTTCACGTCTATATAGCTATGCATAGTTGAATGATAAATTCCTGGCCGCACCCGATAACAACTTGTTTGCAAACTATCTGATATAGAGATTCCAATTTTTGCACAATTTCAGCCTTGAAATTGAAGCAGGCCAATGCCTTCATAAATTAACATACCATCGGAATGTTCACAGCTTAAGACTTTTTTTTCGTGGCGGGTTGTTCCATTATGAGTGATGTTGTTCTTATAAGAACATCTATTGCACTATGGGAGAGATATATGAAGAATGGCATTTTACATGCTGTTCTAAATTAAAGAAATGCTGGATTAAGATGGGTCAGCTGTATTAACAGCCTTATGCCATCTTTGACTGTCTGTGCGCCATCAGACTGAAATCTGCACCAGCTTTAAGTTAGCTATTAATTTACACCAATGTCTGGGGTAATTATAGTAAATCTGCCAGGGCATTGGAAGCCATCCACCCTCCTTGCTAGCCCAGCCACAACAGTAGGGTCTTAATAAAGACAGAGCATTGGCAACAGGGCAATCTTTAATTACATTTGGACCCTGGGCAAGTATTTTTGGGGCCCTCCCAGCATACAATCACATGCTGCATCCTAACACTTGTATATCCCATAAAATATATTTTGATACATTGTGTCATATCCCGTTATTCCTCCTGGAAATGTATTTCTTTTGTCAAAGGGTTGTGTCCCTATACAGTCTGACAGTGTCCAGTTAGTGCTGACAGTATTGGACATTTTTGGACCCTCATTTCTGCAGCCCTCTCCATCCTTTATACTATAGCAAAATAAATAAATACAGCTCCTATACCCTTAAATAAATACAGAGCTACCTGATGTCCTAACGAAATAGAGTACCTTTACAGACCCTAGACCTGACCCCCAGACTTAACCCTTAAGGATTGCAGTCCCTTAAATTCAGACCTCCCCTCTGACCAATCAGCCACAAAAGTCATACCTATGGTAGTCATGGCAGCCCTTGGTTAAGAAACATGGCAGCATATTCGCTATGATGCCTGGTGACTTTCCCGACCAACATTATAGCATCAGTAATTCCCTTTTCCCACATATTTCAATAATAACTCAAAGTGGGCAGGATCATGAGGGAGATTTCAGTTTGGTACCTCTCCCCCAAGCCAAACCATAGGTGTGATGACCTGAAGTGATATTTGTCAGTCATCAGACCTGTAGGTCATGTACCCCTGTGAAACCGGCCTAACTCCATGTACTGCACCCTTCCAGCTTTTGGAACGGTACTTTAACACATACTGTCCCCCAGCCAACCAGGCCATCCACAACCTCCTTCAACAAACAGTCCCATGTAAATACCATTTCTCCCCTCAGGCCCTCCAACATAGAGTCCAATGAATAGCATCACTCCCCAATATACAGGCCCATGTGAATAGCATCGCTCCCCAACATATAGGCCCATGTTGAATAGCATCGCTCCCCAACATAAAGGCCCATGTGAATACCATCACTTCCCAACATACAGGTCCATGGTGAATAGCATAACTCCCCAACATACAGGCCCATGTGAATAGCATAACTCCCCAACATACAGGGCCACATGAATAGCATAACTCCCCAACATATACAGGGCCACGTGAAAAGCATAACTCCCCAACATACGGGCCATGTGAAAAGCATTACTCCGCAGCATACAGGGCCACGTGAAAAGCATAACTCCCCTACATACGGGCCATGTGAATTGCATGACTCCCCAACATACAGGGCCACGTGAATTACATAACTCCCCAACATACAGGCCCATGGGAATAGCATAACTCCCCAACATACGGGCCATGTAAATTGCATAACTCCCCAACATTCAGGCCATGTGAATAGCATCGCTCCCCAACATACAGGGCCACATGAAAAGCATAACTCCCCAACATACGGGCCATGTGAAAAGCATAACTCCCCACATACAGGGCCATGAGAATAGCATAACTCCCCAACATACAGGGCCACGTGAATAGCATAACTCCCCAACATACAGGGCCACGTGAATTGCATAACTTCCCAACATACAGGCCATGTGAATAGCATCGCTCCCCAACATACAGGGCCACGTGAATTGCATAACTCCCCAAACATACGGGCCCATGTGACTAGCATAACTCCCCAACATACGGACCATGTGAATAGCATCCCTCCACAACATACAGGGCCACGTGAAAAGCATAACTCCCCAACATACAGGGCCATGTGAATAGCATAACTCCCCAACCATGTGAATAGCATAACTCCCCAACATACGGGCCATGTGAATAGCATTGCTCCCCAACATACAGGTCCATATGAATATCATTACTCCCTTTAGACTCCCCAACACACAGTCCCATGTAAATTAAATTACTCCCTTTAAATTATTCCCAGGTTTGCCAATACACAGTCCGATGTAAATACCTTAGTACCCTCCCTTTAGGCTCCCCAACATACTGTTCCATGCAAATTACATAACCCTCTTCAGGCCCACCAACATACAATCCCATGTAAATGCCATCACTCCTTTCCCCGCAGGCTAACTAACATACAGTCCCATGTAAATAATGTCACCCACCAGCCCACACCACTTACACTTTCTGCACATTGCAGTACCATACAGCAGGCTATTGGCTGCAACAAAGAGCGCATGCAATTGCACAGTTAACACTTTGGGTTTCTCATCCTGGTTCTAATCCTGGGAAATGTGCAGAGGACCAACATTCCTATAATTGGTTGGACCCCAGCCAAACATTTTATGGTACATCCTATGAATATGTTGTTAAAATTATTTTTGAGAAAACACAAATATCAGCCCTGGTCTCCAAATAATTATACAACTACTATATATTTGACACCAGGGCAAATAAGTATATGTATATAGCTAACAGGTACTGTAATACCTATAGCTCCCAGTAGCTGAGGAGCCACTTATTGTTGGTCACTCAAGTGTGCATAAGGAGTGACATGATGCCACATCGTTCTAGCCTTCAGGTTACCTTAGTCAGACCTCTGCTGGGCATTGATGGCATATCTCAGTGATAAATTACTGATATCACCCCTATATTCTAGTTCTGTCCTCCTGCTGGTTCTTGGCACAGTATTTATAACTGTGACAGAAATACTTTAAGCACACAAGCTTTCTGTGCCTTCTAATGCATAATTTTGACTTGGGTCATAGACAAAGTGTCTTCGCTCACCATCTTTTCTTGTGTGCCGTGTTGCAGACTTATCACTTTCTGTTTGAATAGCTGTGTGATTGCAGATGTTCCTTCGCAACTCAAGCAAATAGTTGAAAGAACATTCTGAATGGTTCCCATATAATACCCAGATCAATGCCAATCAGCACTTCTTGTTGGAAATACAGATTTAAAGTATTTTCTTGTACAAAGTGCATTCCTGTCAGAACTTATAGGAACACTTGAGATTATGTATGTACTGTGTATATATGTATGTGTGTGTATATGTATGTATATATATATATATATATATATATATATATATATATATATATATATTATGCACAACACACACACACAGTCTGTGGGGATGTATTCTCTATCTCTATCATTTTAAGGAGTTGAGTCTCTGGTCTCTGCTGGTCCAGTATCTCTCACTCCAAGTGATCCGCTTTTATAGCCAGTGAAAGACAATTTGTAATCCATAGCAAGTCAATGTATGATACATATAATAAAGAAAGAAAAAACACTGCAGCGGCGCTTCCACCCAATAATGGTCCAAAGAGTCGTGGGTAATAGGTTCCAAAAGCTCCTTTATTGAAAGCTTGCAATAAAACCATAAAAGTATTGTATACAACAGCAGGCAGGCAAAACGCGTTTTGGGAGGATAATCTTCCTTTGTCAATTGCAGGTAAAAAGTCATATACATAAGGAGGAGATAAGGGGGGTTTAACCCCTTAAAGGAGTACTCTGGGGCAGAGTATTCCTGCTCCGTCCTGAACGGGCTGCAAAAAAAATGAAAATAAACCATCTCTCACCTTCCTGGGTTCCCGCGGAGCGCCACTACAGCTGATCGGTCCTCCGATCCATCTCCTTCCTACTTCCGTGTGAATGAAGCATCACATGGTGCTCAGCCTATCACCGGCCGCTCGCTGGCTGTGATGCGAGTGCAGGAGATGCGCTCGCTTCATTCCCGGCGGGTCCTCAGGTGCCGTGATCAATACAGATCAGCCAAGATGACAGACGGAGGTCCCCTCACCTGCCTCCGTCCGTCTCCCGGGTTCTTCTGCACTGATCTGCCTTCCAGCAGACCAGAGCAGAAGATCACCGATAATACTGATCAGTGCTATGCCCTATGCATAGCAATGAACAGTATTAGCAATCTAATGATTGATATATATAGTCCCCTATGGGGACTAAAAAAGTGTAAAATAAATGTAAAAAAAAAGGTTACATTTTTTTTTTTTTTTAAATCCCTCCCCCCCAATAAAGTTTTAAATCACCCTTTTTCCCCATATTAATACATAGAAGCATAAAAAAAAGATAAATAAAAAACTTATTTGGTATTGTTGCGTGCGTAAATGTCCGAACTATAAAAATATAGTGTTAATGATCCCCTACGGCGAACGGCATAAATGTAAAAAAAAAAAAAAAAAGTAATAGAAATTCAGCTTTTTTTGTCACATCAAACTGCAAAAAATTGTAATAAGTGATCAAAAAGTCACATATACGCAAGTCTGGTACCAAAACAAACTAGAGATCATGTTGCAAAAAATGAGCAATCACACATCCCTGAATACAGAAAAATTAGAAAGTTATAGGTAGTCAAAAAAGGGCAATTTTAAACATACTGATTTTGTAAAAAAAAGTTTGAGATTTTTTTAAAAGCAGTACAGTTACAGAAATTTATGTAACCATGGGTATAATTTTAATCGTGCTGGTCCAGAGAATAAAGAAAACATATATTTTTACCATAAAGTGTACAGCATGAAAACTAAACCCCACAAATTAGTAAAATAATGATTTTCGTTAATATTTCCTTATACCCAAAACATTTTTGGGGGTTTACCATACATTTTAGGGTAAAATGAGTGATGTTGTTACAAAGTACAACTGGTCACACAAAAAACAAGCCCTCATATGGGTCTGGGAATGGAAATATAAAAGAGTTAAGAATTTTAGAAGGCGAGGAGGAAAAAAACGCAAAAATAAAATTGGCTGTGTCCGTAAGGTGAAAATGGGCTGAGGCGTTAAGGGGTTAAATACAGAAAAAAATTGCACCAAAAAGTACAGAAGTGACGTCATGAATTCGCATGTATGCAAATAAAGAACAGTGAAATGGACCTATTTATAAAGGAAGGTCAAATACGCACAGAATAAAGCAGAGTCTGTGGTGTAGTGAAGAAACTTCATTCATCTCATTGGTCGGTGTCAGAGGCTGGTGGCCAATCAGGAATCACGTAAGGCCTCTTATGGATTGTACAGTGCTGCTTGGAAGCACTCAGAATATCCTTGGAGATAAATGACCAATCAGAGCAAGTCGTATTAATACTGTGGCCAATCAGGAGGCGACTATGGTGCTAATGCTGTGTGGTAGTGCAGGAAGCTTGAATGGAGATGGGCGACCAATCAGGATGAGTATGAGGATATCCTTATTGGTCATCCATCTCCATTCAAGCTTCCCACACTACCACACAGCATTAGGACCATAGTCACCTCCTGATTGGCCACAGTATTAATACGACTTGCTCTGATTGGCCATTTATCTCCAAGGATATTCTGGGTGCTTCCAAGCATACAATTCATACGGGGTGATACCCCACTCCTGATTTGCCACCAGCCTCTGACACCGACCAATGAGATGTGTGAAGTTTCTCCACTACACCACGGACTCTGCTAATTGGCCAGCTGCTGTCACATGACCTGTTTGAAACCTGAACAGAGCTCTCTACTACCACACTGACGTCATCCCCGTACAGGCGAGTGATTGGCTATTTTATACTGACTCCCTGATTGGTCCATTCACCTTCGTAGCGTGTTTATTTAAAGACTATTAATGTATTCACTGACTTTCTACCTTACCCTGTACTATACCTGTGATTTATTCTGTGGATATTTGACCTTCCTTTATAAATAGGTCAATTTCACTGTTCTTTATTTGCATATGTGCAAATTCATGATGTCACTTCTGTACTTTTTGGTGCCATTTTTTTTCTGTATTTAAACCCCCCTTATCCCCTCCTCATGTATACGACTTTTTACCTGCAATTGACAAAGGGAGATTACCCTCCAGAAACACGTTTTGCCTGCCTGCTGTTGTGTACAATACTTTTATGGTTTTATTGCAAGCTTTCAATAAAGGAGCTTTTGGAGCCTATTACCCACAACTCTTTGGACCATTATTGGGTGGAAGCACCGCTGTAGTGGTTTTTCTTTATTCATTCTATGAATCTACTATGGACCTCTGCCAAGGTTCCGTCCTCACCACTGCTGGCCTGCATACCTCCCACCTCTCTGACGTCACTACTAGTGATAATGCTCCTCGCAGAGGAACTCTACACGGACACGCCTGCTCCAACCTCCTTTTGCTCTTCTCTACTACCAATTTATGATACAGTGTTTGCTGCTGAGTGACTGCAGGTTTTCCCTAATTAAAGGACTCTGTTCATACAGGTTCAGGTTTTTATTGCAATGAAGGAATACGAAGCCAGGAATGGATTTAAAAAAGGCCAACTGTTCATATGTCCCGTTTCCTCTATTTCTGATGTGTTCATCGATTTGCATTCTATAATTGTAATTAAAACCTTGAACGTGCGAACGCACCCATAACAAAAAAAACCTTACCCCTGAATTATAGTAGTCAGTAAATAGGATAGAATACACTATTTCCTAATCTGTAATTTTTATCTTTCTTCTCACTTGCATTCCCCACTGTAAGCATAATGTTAATAGGACATGGGCTGCATGGTAATGCATAGAGTGGATGGCTAAAGTTAGATTACCATATATCAGATTTTCCTGATGAATTTGATACCATCTACAGCCCAAAATTGCATTGGCTTTTGGCAGACTTTCATTATTTTCTACTAACCAATGTTTTAGAGCCAAGTATGAAAACGCTGCATATGATGTCACAAGGGGTGTGTGACCGTGACGTCAAGACCATTGCCGGCAAAACCCAGCATTTGCTTAAAACGCGGGGGGCCCCAGCAGCGAGACCCCCGCGTTCTGAACAGATGGCGGGTTTCTGTAGCAGTGGTTGTGCTGTCACGGCCACACACCCCTTGTGACATCACACCACGCCCCCTCCATTCATGTCTATGGGAGGAGGCATGTATTTGTGGGCTTAAAGCGGAGGAATGTAAGGGAGTAGAAAGATGAAAGTTCATGGTTTAGAATTAGCACCTTGTAAGCCATTTACTGATCACTGTGGTTAAGGGGAAATCTGTCACCTAGAAATCCTCCATATAAATGGTAACCGTAAAGGTAGCTGTAGTTTGTGGCCCCAATACTGAAAATAATGATGTGCCCAAGGCTGCAATGCCTCTCCCTGCTCGCTTATACTACCCTCTCTTATGATTGACAGCTAGGGCTCTCAGAGCAATGACGGCGCATGCGCAGTGAAGCCATCACTGTAAACTCACCACGCATGTGCTGCAATATGGAAGACAAGTGCAAACACTAGATTTTGTCAGGGCTCTGAGCCCTCGCTTGCAATCAAAAAGGAGAAGTTGTGGAAGCAAAGAGAGAGAGCATTGCAGCCTGGACCTTGACACACCTTTTCAACTCTTAAAGGGGTACTCCACTGGAAAACATTTTATTTTTAAATCAACTGGTGCCAGAAAGTTAAACAGACTTGTAAATTACTTCTATTAAAACATCTTAATCCTTCCAGTACTTATCAGTTGCTGTCCATGTCAGGAACTGTCCACAGCAGGAGAGGTTTGCTATGGGGATTTGCTCCTACTCTGGAAAGTTCCTGACAGGCATCAGTAGAGAGCACTGTGGGCAGGTAGAAAGGAAATTCAAAAAGAAAAGAACATTCTGTTACTTACAGCAACTGATAAGTACTGGAAGGATTAAGATTTTTTTTAATAGAAGTCATTCACAAATCTGTTTTAACTTTCTGGCAACAGTTGATTTAAAAAAATATATATATTTTTTCCACTGGAGTACCCCTTTAAGACTGGCAAATAAAATAATTTTATATTGGCATTGGGAACACAGACAAGCTAATTGAACAGGTACTTTAATTCTCATTGTTACTAGTGCTACGTTACCATGCTTCAAGTTATATGAAGGATTTCTAGCTGACAGATTTTCCTAAACTTCAATGGGGAAGTCAAAATCCACAAAATAGCTGTGTTACAGATTGAATCTACCGCACACAACTGCAAATTTCAAAAATATTGTGGGAAACTCTCACCAAAATCTCACAATTTGGTGGACAAAAGATGTTGAAAATCCACTGCCTGTGACCTTACATTAAAGGGGTTATCCATGAAAAAACTTTTTTATTATATATAGATATCAACTGGCTCCAGTAAGTTAAACAGATTTGTAAATTACTTCTATTAAAAAATCTTAATCCTTTCAGTACTTATGAGCTTCTGAAGTTTAAGTTCTTTTCTGTCTAAGTAATCTCTGATGACACATGTCTCGGGAACCGCCCAGTTTAGAAGAGGTTTGCTATGGGAATTTGCTTCTAAACTGGGCGGTTCCCGAGACACGTGTCATCAGAGATTACTTAGACAGAAAAGAACAACCTTAACTTCAGAAGCTCATAAGTACTGAAAGAATTAAGATTATTTAATAGAAGTAATTTACAAATCTGTTTAACTTTCTGGAGCCAGTTGATATATATATATATATATATATATATATATATATAAAAAAAGTTTTATCCTGGAATACCCCTTTAAGTGTAGATTTCCAAAGCAGCAGGCCTCCATTATAATGTAATAGATAGGGATCCTGAGCGGAGGATATGATCTCTATAGACCCTACTAGGACATAAGAACAAAGGTTGTTCTGGGAGGACCCCAATAATTGACACAGATCCAAATATTACATAGAGCACCTTTTGTAAAATGTGTTTCCAGTTTCAATTGATCAAATACAGAAGTCCCTCTATCCAGACTATGTCATACGCAAGTAACACTCATTAGGGCTATTACGGAGAGATGTTTGTGTGTAACTTCAGCACACAATAATATATTGGTTTAGTTGTTTGACATTTCCATCTGGAGAGAGGAAGAAAAAAATCCCTGAAAACCGACCACTGGTTAATTAGGTAACCATAGCAACTGGCATCGCTAGAACAAAGGAAACAAATCATTCCGAAGCGGGCTTAGCAATGAGATCCCGGTAAAGGCTCATCCATCACATCAGGCGCACGGAAAATTTTTGAATCCTAAAGGGACTCTGTGTATTTATTCACCCAGACGTTTGCAGGAAGGTATTATTGCGCACTTAATAATACTGCAATCTTTATTTCATTTACATGGATGTTTAATTTCTTTAATCCTTCCCTTCACTTATTGGAAACCATTTGAAAAAGACAAATCTAATTTTTTTATAGTGTAAAGTAATGAAGTGTTACCTACAAATAGTAGCAAAAAAATTTTTAGAACTGCATGCCCAAACAGGGTTTGCCCCTTTCAACATTTCATGTTAATAAGCTAATTTCAGGATATCTGAAAAGGGAGGTGACGGCGCTCCGTGGTGTGATAAAAGAGGATTGCGTGGAAATTTAAAAAAATGAAAGTCGTACACCTGATGAAGTTGTGTACCCACATACACAACAATGGTGAGCATATAATATAGAAGTGTCCGCAGCCCTCCGGTCAATAATGGTAGTCGGGAGAAGGAAGTTCAGGAGAGATGCCGGCTCAACGTGGAGCAGGACACAAGCAGCAAGTAAGTAAAAGCCAAGATGTTTAATTTCCCAGAATGCAACACGTTTCACTGCCTCAGCAGCTTCATCAGGCATCGCCTGATGAAGCTGCTGAGGCAGTGAAACGCGTTGCATTCTGGGAAATAAAACATCTTGGCTTTTACTTACTTGCTTCTTGTGTCCTGCGCCACGTAGAGCAGACGTCTCTCCTGAAGCTTCCTTCTCCCAAATTTCAGGATATGACTGCCGTCAATTCTCCACTTAGAGAAAAAAATGTGGTGCCCAAGAGGAGGATTGGTGTAGTAGTCCCTGTTGCAGAGTCTTTTGTAGTGCCATGTGTTACAGGGTGGATCTGGTTAACCAGATGGGTCCCCTTGTGAGCCGGTGTAACTTTTGTACTGGGAGGGTCCTTGGGCCTGTGAAACACTTGGTGTGGTGACTGGAGTTGGTGGTTACATTTAAAGTATTGAACGGGTTAAAATTCAGTTTGTCTGATCCTTATTACCAGTACAAACATTGGGAGGTTTTTAGCATTACAGTGAAAGCTGGAATCTATTATTCAGTGAACAGTTTTAAAGGATTACAGATAGGGGTTAAAAGTCACCGCTGCAGTTCAAGTCTTCCTAGCTGGTAAGTCTAGTAATCTATTACAGCATAGGCAAATCAGACAATCGCCATTAACTGTTTCTGAGCTGCAGTACTTCAAAGGTACCCATCACAACATTATGGCATTGAAATAATGTGACTAGCTAGGTTACGTTCCTCACATTTTGACATGTTGGGAACATGTCTGCTGAAATGTTCTATTTATCTATGACCTGATGAATTATGGGAAACAATAAATTCAAACTTCTAGGCAGATCTCCTTCTTTCTTGCATCTGTGTGGAGGAAGGATAACTGGTATGGAAACCACAATACTATATTTTACCATATTTCTAGCTCTTCAGAATCTTAGCCCTAGACCCAAACATGTCCTTGGGGCATTTCATTCTGCACATAAGAGTTCCTAATGTGTTGACCTGACACATTACTTATGGGTAAAACTGTCGGTCACTTAAAAATCTTCTTGTGGGTCAAGTGATTTTATTGTTCTGAAAAAGTTAGTGTATCTGTCAGACCCCCCCCCCCCCAAAAAAAAAAAAAAAACATTCTCTGTACCTAATCCGGACCATGTACATCTAATTTTTATAACTCTATCATCTATATTTTTTTTATAAAAATGTCTCTTTTCATTAGCTCAGTGTTAGAAATCCTCTCGAGAGAAGGGGGCATGTCCCTCCCTTGTGGTGGTGGGAGGTGATCGGTGATTCTGTTCATGAAGCCTTGTCCATGAGTCATCTCTTGTCCATGACTCATGGACAAGCCTGCTGCTGCTGTAAGACTGGTTTATGTTCCTGTAGGTATGGGGACACCTAGTGGTGGGATTTTCAGCAGCTGTTTTTTGTTATGTTTTTTCATAAAAATTCTAATTTTTTTAAACACCCATATTAAAAAAGTCTTTAATTTTCATCAGTTACAACATTTAAAAAGTTTTGGGATCTGACAGTCCCCATTTAATGTGAAGCATGAATATAATAATGACAATATGGTATAAAAAGGTACAATAAAAAAGTTGTATGTAAGGTGAAAGGTGGTATCAGCTGTTGTCATGTCCTTTTTCTTAACTTTGTCCCTAACCTGTCTTAAGATTCCTTTCAGTCCTTCTTGTTACAGCTGTATAATGTTGCCGAATATTCAATCTTTTTCTGTTTAACTGCAGCACAAACCCCTCTCTGCCCATGGGCAGCACCAAAGCCCCGAACCCTTAAATCCTCAAAGTTGTCTTTCAGAACAATCTCTCTGTTGCGTCTTACTGTATGTGGTCTGTCTAACTTGCATAATGTTCCACTGTTTGTTCTCTTATTTACTTTAGCTGTGAAGTTCTTCTCTTCACTCTTAATGTTGTTTCTTTCTGATTTGCCTTTACTCTGTCTGTTTGTGATTTCAGTGGACTTCTCTGTGTCAAAAATCTACTTTTAGAAGCAGAGACTATTTAGGAGCCATGAAGGTACCCCCCTCATGTCGCAGGAAGGTGTAGTGAGTCAGAAACACTCACACATTCTGCATGTTTCTGACAAGTCAACTCATAAGCATCATTGTTGCCTACTGACACATTAAAACAATCAGATCATTATATGGATTGTTCTACTACTAATAGGCCATTCACAGCCTCAAGAAGACCATTTATGAAGCTGATCCAGGGTGAAAATAAGCCAATCTTCTTTTCAGATCCTTTCCTCTTTTGTTTGATGTCTCCATGTTGATTTTTTTTTCCTTTTTCTTGTTGTCGGGCATTTACTGTTTTTGTTCAGTTTTTGTTTATTTTGCTATTTGTTCTCTTCTGTTATTATGTTCCCTTCTCCTCCTCTTCCTGAAATACTTATTGCAATTTCTGCAATATAAAATGAACAAGTTATAAGGGCTATGTAAAAAAATAAAATAAAATACAAAGGTTTTGAATCCCTCTCAAATAGACTGTGTCCACAGACGGGGAATATATGGCGGACCACTTAGTTGTGGGTAAAAACCATGGGGGAGATTTATCAAAACCCGTGTAGAGGAGGAGTGGTGCAGTTGACCATAGCAACCAATCAGATTTCTTCTTTCATTTAAGACAGGACTCTTTAAAAATGAAATAAGGAATCTAATTGGTTGCTATGGGCAACTGCACCACTTTTCCTCTACACAGGTTTTGATTAATCTCCCTTCATATGATTACAATTATGGCCCTAATTTACTAAGAGTGTTGTGTAGGTTTCTTTGTGGGTTTTAATTCCCTACAATTTTCCACGGTATTTACTAAGGTTTCCCTACAGTTTCCACTTTCTCTACACTTTGCTTTTTTTACACCTGCTCTGATCTGTCTGGTTTTCCTCAGCTCAAATCCACCACATTTTCTGTGGAAACCTCAGTAAATATGTAGGGATTTTGTGAAAATGTCGGGAATACGCCCCTTTTCAGTGACCATGCCCCCCTTTTCCCAACAGACACTCCCGTTTTTTGGGTTTTCTTAGCAAAATGGAGAGTTAGTTGGGGTATTTTCAATTCAGGCGCAATTTCAGGTGCAAATTCAGACGCAGACAGAATTTCGGGCTCAATGCGCCCGAAACTGTCTCACAACCCGACAAAACATGTCGGGTTTGCAATAGTAAATGAGGGCCTATATGTAGAATCAAAGGCATAATGTGAAGATGTGGAGCCCCAGTGTAAAATCCTTTACAAGGTCCACAACTATACTGATTCATACTAATCGTACTAGCCTCCTTGCATAAGAGAGAGAGAGACCTAATGGGCCCCTCAGGCTCCTGGGACCAGGTGCAACCGCACCCTCTGCACCACCTAAAGTTACGGCCCTGTGTAGAATATGATCTTGGAAAGCTAGTTTCTGCAAAGAAGATTGGGACTACTGGACCCATGAAGGGTTTGTCTTACCAAGATAACCTTATTTTGGATAGAAGAAGGACCGGCTTCTTATAACCCCAGCAAATTGTTGAATTTGCCCAGGGATGTTTCCATGAACCCTACATTTCCATTGCAGTGCCTAATTCACCTCATTCTGCTATTAAAGGGGTTATCCAGGAGTAGAAAATCACAGCAGATTTTTTTTTTTTTTTTAACTGAGCCACACATGTCCTCAAGTGGTGTGTGGTATTGCAGCTCTGTTCCATTGAAGTGAATGTAGACAATTCAAGATACCACAAACATGAGTTGTTGCTGTTTAACAGTTAAAGGAGTACTCCGGTGCAAAACATCTTATCCCCTATCAATAGGATAGGGAATAAGATGTTAGATCATAATGTCACACCACACCCCCTTCCTTCATGTCTTTGGGAGGGGGCGTGTTGGCTAGCCATCACGCCTCCTCCCATAGACCTGAATGGAGGGGGCGTGGCGGCTGTAGTCGCTAGTCATCTGGCACGGAGCGGAGTTGGCTCCATGCACGAAGGACTGGGGTGCCGCGCCAGTGATCGCAGGGGTCCTGCGGCGGGTTCCCCGCGATCAAACATTTCATCCCCTATCCATTTAATAGGGGATAAATTGTTTTGCGCCGGAGTATCTAATTTAACTTCTATGGCAACTAAAAAGTAGAAGACACTCTCAACCGCTATGTGCCCTAACAGAGCATATGGACAGAGTTGTTATTGTGAGACAACCTTTAAACATTTAAATTTAATATTTTCAAACTTTACAGAAGTTTTACTTCCTTACCTCTTCGCACCTTGATTTTGGTCAGCCATGTTAATTTGCTCAAGGTTACAAATACTTAAAAAATAACTAATTTGATCATCGGTCCACTATTTCCCCAAAAAGTTTTGGGACCCTGGTCTTGGACCACAGATCATATAAATGCATTTTTTTAATGCAATGTGGAAATAACACGGCTGTTTAGTTCATAAAAGGGGTTATCCCATTGTAGGGTTTTAACTAAACTAAACAAATCTTTTATTCCAACTCCCTCCCAGGTATCCTCCTCCTGGCCTCCAGTTCATATATTTTCCTGTTGCCTGGGGTCGATCTGTCACAGTGCAGCCAATAGGCCAATGTGACATATTGGGCACAAACACCAGGAAGAGGATCACACCGGAGGCTGGCAGTAGGATACCAGGGGAAAGTGGAGGGGGGGGGGGGGGGTTATGTAAAGGTTTTTTATTGCTGACAGAATGAGAACTGTTAAAATAAAAAACCCTACCACCTGATAACCCCTTACTTATTAATTTCCTAAGCAGTTTACAAAACTAATCTTCTGATAACCTGATAGGTTTATGAATTATTTGCTGTTGGCCTTAACAATAATAAAAACCATGACTGGCCAAAATTATTTCTATTTCATTGTTACATGCATAGTTAAAAGGGTTACGCTGCGAATGTCTGATAGCTGGGGATCTGACCATCACTAAAATTGATTACTAAATTAAGCAGTAGTGCTAAAAAAGTGAAGGGTCACTTCGGTACCGGTCACCTTTTTTTAAAATTCCGCTGTCCAATGGGAAATTAGAAAAAGCTTCCCTAACATTGGTATGCCACTTTATACAAGTCGCTGGCAGAGGTACCATCATTGGACCATTGCCCTTTGTGACATATCCTAGTGATATTCCAACAGTATTTATCATTAGACATTCCCTAAAAGTCTAGAAATAAAACCTCATAAAATAACCAGAGGAATACTTGGTAGCAAGTTAGATACTTATTAACTGTGTTTTACCAGTCTCTACCTTTGAAGAGTACCTATCATAATCTTGCTAAATGTTAGAATCCTCCCAGATCACTGCCCCATCATGATTAACCACCCCCTGCCTTTATTTTTATTTAGTTTCTACCTGGATATTTCGCTGTATTTTCTGCTCAGTCTCAGTCAGATTCACAGACTAGGAAGGCGTGTTACCCAGCAAAAGTGAGATCATTTGAAGCCATACAGGGGAGAACAGTGTGTGTGAGGTGAGCTATCATTGGTTAAGGCTGCACACACACCCCTCAGCATTTCATGATTTTGGACTTCTGCCAGGCCAGCAGGAGTCCAAAGTCTATGCAAAATATGGGGGGAAATGTGCTCTGGACAAGTAGGTAGACACCTAGTGGTAGTTTTATATATATATTTTTTTGTTCTTTTTAGCAAAGATTAGTTTTAATGAGAGTTCCCATTTAAGTCAACAGTCTTTAACTTTAAGATCAACCATTTTCTTTGTCCCAGTGTTATTGTTTTGCTGTTTGGTCATTTTTTCCTTCTAAAGGCTTTAACATCAGCAAAAAAGCCAAATCCCTGTCCATTTCACAAGTGATTTATGGCCCCATCTGCAGTATTTTATAAACAAAATCTGGAAGCCTCAGGACATATAACCCTTGAAGCCCTCTAAGACTGTGCCTTCATTTCTAGTCCAGGCATATAATCAAAAACTCATCTCAATTCTCATAAAAAAAAAAAAAACATTCTGGATCGCCTTCTAAATGTGTCTGATTGATTGTTTATTTTTTATTTTTTTATTAACAATTTAATATTGCATTTGATCTGGGATGCAAAATAACAATTTGTTTTTCAGTTACATTTTTTAGAGGATTTATTTCATGTTTCTTTAAATGCACATAGAGAATGCCTTACAAACAGCGGCACTTCATCCTCATACTTGATAACTCACAAATTCATTTCATAGGTGGATGGATTGTTTCCTATCACGATTCTCTTGTAAATGCATTTAACATTTTTTTCCTCCATTAAAGAATGTTTGCATTCGAGTTGATCTGTATATTTGCCAATTTCTATACCCCCCACAAACATTGTAGTTTTCTTTCTTCTGCTTAGTGTCAATGTAATGTTCCTGGTGTCAACTCCCAGAAGACTGTCCCTTCATAAATTTTTTATTGAAGAAACCTAACACATTTGGTTTTAGGGCTCTTATAGGTTTTGGTCTCAGAAGAACAATTCATTGACGTGCAGCCTGCTTATATTGATGTGTTCTACAGCTCATTTAACAAATGTAACCTATTCTGATTTAATGGGGGGAAAAAAGCAATTTCTAAATCCATGGCCCAAGCTGTTTTTGCTTTTAAATGTGACTTGAACCCTACCCTACATAGCCAGTCAGATGAATACAGTAACCAATTACTCTCAGCCATATGCAATGCAGAAACTTAAAAAAAACACTGGAATCTCAACTTTAATCTAAAGTGATTTTCTAGAATGTTTATATTGTTGGCCTATCCTTGGGTCAGACCATCAGTATCTGACCAGTGGACGTCCATTAGCAGCTGTACCTGGTTTTGTAGTTCATCTACTTGAAGTAGGACTAGATGCAGTACCAGGTACAGCAACTACCTATTCTATAAGTCTTTTTATCATATAAAACCCCCAAATATATAGTACCTAATTACAGTGCTAACCATAGTGAAATAACAATCACAATAAAGAGAGAGAATAACAACAATCCCAGGTATGAAATATTAAAGTATTAAAATAAATGAAAAAAGTTTGGTAAACTAATGAATTAATGTTAATACAAGCAGAAAAACTCCCTTACATATGTTATTAACAGTAACCATAATAGTAAAGTCAATGTATTAATAAAATCAAATGATGAATTGGAAATCGATATTAATTGGGAGAATTTTATCTAAATAGTGAATGTTCTCACTTAAACGTCAGCCGTTTTGTTTTGAAATGTAATTTTGTTGTTCTGTGCTGGCTAGTGTCTTAACGTCTTTATAGCAGAGGGAATTTTTATGATACAGAGCTCCAAATCACCTGGCAGAGATATGAGGTTGAATTCTAGAAGTGTCCACCAGCAACCACCACTAAAGAAACATTAGGAGTTTATTACATTCTGCATATACATTGAGTGCAATAGTAAAATAGTATTCAGTCGGCAAGCAGGTGAAACATTGCTCCCCTCTTAATCTGACACAGCCATTCCAGTGTCTTCCACTGTCTTGCTGTGAAAAAAAAAAATCACAAAAAGACCATTTAAACTGTATGGGGATTTTGGGGTGCTCTGGCCATTTAAACTGAGCTCTGATCTTTGTAGCAAAAAATTAAGAAATTAATTGGGTTATCCAGGTATTATGATTTTTATTATCTGCCCCAAAGGCATTAAAATAACAAACCAGCAGTTACTCACCTCTCCAATCCCATCACTGAGCATTGATGTCCAGAATACAGCAGATATCCACTAATTGGCTTTGGCTGTCATGTGACATCCACTTCAACAGAATACTGGGGTACTGACCAGAACCTGGACAGGGCATCAGTGTGGGATCAGTCTGGGGTAAAAACAATTTTAAAAAAATTTATTCACCTACCCCCATCCCTCAACATTACAACAGTGCCAGGCCACATTGGGTAGCACTTGCTAGATGCTATCTCGACACAAGAAGATACCTGTTCTGTCTGTCAGCAGCATTTCCTTGTGTCAAGACCGAGACCAGGAAGTGTTGTGCAATGGGACCAGGCACAACTGAATTAGCAGAAGGTATCGGGGCAGGTGAGTACACATTTTGTTATTGTTTTAACCCCAGTCTGGCAAGTGAAAATAATTTCCCAGACAACCTCTTTAATTGATACAATGTTGTAGAAAAAACTGGCATTGACTTTTTGAGAAGAGGTAAGTTTGCCCATTAAAAGAAATTAGTCAACACTTTGTGCTGCTTGAGCCATTATCAGGGTTTTTCCCCACCAGCCTCGATGGATAGACCTCTACCTGTTCAAGTAAATGGAGAGATCTACGAATCAATGAAGGTGGGATGGGAAGAAGATACCAGGTAGAGCCTGATGGCTCATGACGCATAAAAGAGAGAACGCGTTCCCTTTAATTGTAATCCATTTTTACAGCATTTTAAAATATATTTAGGAACTCTATAAAATCCTTAAATGAAGAGGACAAACAAAAGCACAAGTTAACAAATCCTATAGTAGATAATACCTATAGGGTAGATTTCCAATAGTCACGGTTTTTGTACACCTGTTTCAGGTTTTCTTATTTTAGTTATTTTATCATTTTTATTTTGCCAATTGCGGTAAATGAACGATGATAATCTAAAGCTAGTGGTTCATTATTCTTCAGATGAGAATCGATAAGACAAGGCTATACAGTGATAACAGGCATAGCAGGCAGTGATGCTATAAATAATGCATGAGACATTCAGAACAGAAAGCGGATTTATATGGATGAGACAAGTGTCAGGGGTCATGAATGTTTCCTATAGATTGTAACAAAGAGATTGGCAAATATACACGGAATGTTGCAAGAATGCCAGAAATACATTCTTCATAATTTCAGTTCACCCAGGAGAATGTACTTATGTACCATAACTTCTGCTCATAAGCCGACCTACAGTACAACTTGTGGTCCCACAACCTCTTGCTTTATCTGATAACAACGTGATGTGTTCTGTCTGGAGCACTTAGAACTGAGCTTATACATATGAGTGACACAATTTGCACTGTACCCCTATATATATCATCATTGTTTGTTCTTGTTTATTGTGCATTTTCTGTTCAGATAAGTGTAATGTGTCTGTAGAATAATACAGAAGCCATCACATCTCTAATGACATTGTTCTTTTTTTTTACTGTAAGGGAAATGCACCATGTTCTTGGCCCATTGTTGCTGTTTTCCACTTGATCTATTTATGTGAATTGTTTGCATGTTCTCTTTGTCTGCCCTGTATATTTGGAAAAGGGGTCCAGGGCAATAAGGATCTCATTTATGCAATGTAAGGGACACTCTAGTAACAGACGATACTGTGATACACCTAGTGCAGGGCCTTTAGGGGTAGTATATGACTTTTATCTCTGTTGTGCCACCCTTCAGGTCCTGTGTAGACATAGCACAGTGTATTACATTTTCCTGTAGTGTTTAAGTCAACCAAATGCCAGTACCTAATATAAAGCTAAAACCCATTGATTATATGCACATTCGTAATGGTGGATTAATATGGTAGATTATTGCAAGTAGTTTAGAGATGGTCAATCCACAATTCTGTTATTTGTTAATGCTATTCTGCCAACCTTCCATTTGACACCAGGATAGTGGCACCTACAAATGGTAAGACAACTCTGGACAAGCCACACTGTGTATCCGTTTATAAAGGACCTGTCAGTTGTCTTGACCTGTCTAGTAAGGCTACTTACTGGTAACTGCATCCCCTGTGCACAGTAGTGCAAATATAAGAAGCCTCACCCCTTTCTGTACCATTATTTTGGGCATTCTGTGCATATTAAGCACTATGCATCTCCCTCTGTTCTCCACTGTGCCTGTATATGCTTTTAAGAAGACATGCATGTCACATGGTACTCATCGCTTGGCCATATTATGGACGCGATCTCTACGGGGCACAGCGGGAGCAGCTGCCAGTAAGTAGGAAACATAACCTTACAGTAGACTGAATAATTTTACCATAAAGTGGCAAACCCCTTTAAAGAAATACTTGTATGCTTCATCAAATGACAATACTTTTTCTAAAACTCTGTTTCTTTGTTATTCCTCCTGGAAATGTAAAAATATATCAGCAGGATGTGTCCCTAGACTTTCTGGCATTGTACACTGTCAGGATTTGAAGGGACATAACACATTGACCCACACTTGTGGATAAATACTTTTGAATACTGAATATTTCTTCTGGGGCCCAAGGACTGTGAGGTCCAGTTTCACCCAAGATGGCTTATAGCCTTTTCCGAAAACAACAGTACTGCCTAGGGTCTATGGGGAGCAGCCTTTTGTCACAGCCTGCACTGCCTAAATGTTAATTTGCAAGGTCACATGTCTAAGAATGATCTTCACCTCTATATTGTCAGGCCATTACCTTCTGACTAACTAGCCTTTAGGCTCACAAGCCCCTTTGCTTCTGGTCCTAACACTAACTTACACCAGCCAACAGCTTATCAGTTTGCTCCTTGAGGACTCAGGCCTCTTCCTCTTCTAACTCACATATTGGGTCTCTACACATCATGATGTCTACCGCACATACATATACACTTATTATTATATATGCCACAAAAATAAATGAAAAAAGCATGTCTGCACTCACCATGTTAGACATATAGAATTCAGACTTTATTTAAGCAATGTCCATATTCAGAGCGACTTCGGACTATGTTGATGCAATGTCCAGAAACATAACAAGTTCACCCGGGAGGGAAGGCCGTATGATACGCTCCGGCTAATGGCTGGTAGCTGCCTTCCCTCCCTGCACCCGGGTGAACTTATGTTTCTGGACAGTGCATCAACATAGTCCGAACTTGCTCTGTATATGGACATTGCCTCAATAAAGTCCAAATTTGATATGTCTAACATGGTGAGTGCAGACATGCTTTTTTCCTTTATTGGATATTTTTGTGGAATTGCTGGTTCTGCTATTGTCTAGCACCCCATGTTTTAAGTTCGCTCACCGGGTCTCCCATTACTTGTGCTAAATTATGGCTGTTATATATGTTTTGTAGTGACCATCCCCCCCCCCCCCCTCCCCCTTCCCTCTCTTATTTGGAGATTATTATAAATGCACCTACTGTCCCTCCTGGACACACGGTGGTGGAGCATCTCACGCACATTTTTCTTACTTTGAGGACAGGATTGCAGCCTTTTTGGCAGCTGGTGCTGACTGACCCCTCCTCTTCCTGGCATCCAAGATTTTTATTCCTGGTATGAGCTATACTGTCAATGGCCAGAGAGCACTGCTTAATACAGCAGTCCTTTAACCCAAGTGCAATACAACTATGATACAACCCAGCCTAATCCACCCAACTACAATACAAGCACACAGACCAACTGTACAATACAACATAACATAGCACACAAAAACATCAATAAGCATTTCTTAAAATCATATACACATTAGTGTTGAGCAGCATAGGCCATATTCGAATTTGCGATATTTCGCGAATATATGGACGAATATTCGTCATATATTCGCTAAACTCGAATTTTCGTATTATTCGCATTTTATTTTCGCATATGCGAAAATTACCATATAAAAAAATTTGCATATGTGAAAATTTGCATATGCAAATGTTCACATATGCGAAAATTCACATGCCAGTCTCACACAGTAGTATTAGAGCCTTCTTTACACCACACAGAGAGGGATGATCACTGTGATGTGTACTGTGAAAAAAAAAATATTCGTAATTGCGAATATATAGTGCTATATTCGCGAATATGCGATATTCGTGAATAAAATTTGCATTGCGAATATTCGCGAGCAACACTAATACACATATACATATTTTAGAAAGGGATCCCCTTACAAGGGAAATGATAGCATGGCACCAAGCAGACTTCTAGAAAAAGATGCTCCAGATTTTCATGGGGAATATAAGTATTTACTAAAACAAACCTGTCTGAAGGAATGATGGGTCCCCTTTAAATGTTACCTGTCATCATCAATGAAATGTAATGTATTATAGATTAGCCTATTTGAATTACTTTTATAATCTACTTCTTAATAAAAGTTTTTAACTTTGTGTTAAATTATCCCCTAAAAGTTTGGCTACCAGGGGTCCTCCTCCTGGTCCTGCCTGCAGTCCGGCTAGCAGATTGTGTTCTGCAGCAGCCTGGCAGAGACAAAAGTCAGGAAATGCAGGTGGGACCTCAGCTCAGAACAGTGTATAAAGTGTATAGAGCTGAGCTAGACTGAAGTTGTAGTTTAACAATGATGCCTTCAGTGCAAAGTGCCTAATATTGTGCCAAACATTGTGTTGTATATTTCTGCTTCCTTTCTGCTTTCTTTCTGAGCAGAAATGCTGCTGTGTGAATGGGACAGCAGAATCCCATTGAATTTTCATGCACAATTCCATGCAGAAATTCTAGCATGTTAGCATAGCCTTAAAGGGGTTCTCCGCCCCCCAGACATCTCTGATCGCCGGGGATTCCCGTGATCTCTGCTGCGGCACCCCACTGTCATCACTGCACAGAGCAAACTCGTTCTGTTCGTAATGACGGGCTATACAGGGGCCGGAGCATCGCAACGTCACGTTCTGCCCCCTCAATACAAGTCTATGGGAGGGGGCGTGGTGGCTGTCATGATGCTCCGGCCCCTGTATCGCCCATCATTACGCAAAGAGTGAGTTTGCTCTGTGCAGTGTTGACAGCGGGGTGCCGCAGCCGAGATTGCCGGGGTCCCCAGCGGCGGGCCCCCCGCGATCAGACATGTCTAGAAGCGAAGTACCCCTTTAATGTTCAGAGCTGGGGGGTTGCGGTCTCAGCTAATCACAGCCCATCGCACACTGAACTGCTCTCGGCTGTGTGTTCAGCTGGATGTCATGCTTGCTGGGGAACGCCCTTTCCCAGTGTGTGGAGCTGATGGAGACTGAGCAGAATATACAGCACAATATCAAGGTATTAAACTAAAAATTTTAGAATAAAAACATGAGGTGATTTATCGTGATAGAAGAATTGAAATAGGAGGATTAAAAATGTTTTTAAGATCATGATGGTACTCTCTCAGTAAATTAGGCAGCAGAATGTAGAGATCTAGGAGTAACACATGTTAGGAAGGACTATGCGGGTGGGCTTGGGGGCTTAAGTCTTGAGTTGCCCTAACTATAGAGAACATGATTAAACTAACCTAGAACACAATGATACTTGCTAAACACTTATTTAGACTGAGAGTCTATGTTGAGAATATTATTGATCCAATATCAATGGTGAATATCTATAATTGAAACAAGCAATAACTAAACAAAGAATATCGCAGATAGGTTGCTATAGATCCTCTTCTGATGTGTTGCCCCCTTTGTATCAGTCACATCGATCACTGTGAAAGGAGGACACAGCTGGTACCAAGGGTCAAAGCAGATTCCAAGTTATTTATATTGTCCATTTCAAAATCATTTTTTTTTCATTATTTTTGCCTCTAATTTTTGTTTAAACCCCTAAAATACTTATAAATTTTTATTTATTTTATTCAATTTGTTTGTTTTGATCAACAGTTTATTCACCTACATGCGGATAAAGCATGACATTACACATGTATCGCGATATGATAGATGAGGCAACTTTTTAATTTTTATTTTTTTATTTTTGTTTGTGATTCCCTTCAATTCAGGTCAAACAGGCCGTGGGCTTAAAAGGTCTGTTTCTGCGAAATCCAAAACAAGCATCTCTGGACAGTCATGCTGCTGGACAGCTTCACCGGAAACATTCCATTAGTAGTCATATATTAAGAAGAACTGCCAGCGCTCCAACGAAAGGCCAGCAAAAAAACAAAAAGGGCTTTCCAGAAATTGCTATTGACTCCAAAGATAACAGCTCTGAAGGAGCTAGTGAAGATAAGGAGACTGACGACTCATCCATACCCCGCTTTGATAAAGAGCCTGAAAGTGCTTCTCCGATTCTTCTGTCCAGGGAAGGTACTCCCGTGGAAATACACAGCAAGAGTTTGAAAGGTAAGAGTATAAGCTCTGGTAAAAGCAAAAGCCACGTTCGTATCTCTAGGTGCACGACGTTCAGTGAACCCTTACGGAGGTCTGATAGAGCCCCACATCTGGACAGTCCTGCTCATAGACCAGGTGTGTTTGCTCGTTGTGCAATGAACGGTTCAGGTAGGATCGGGATGGCAACCAACTGTATGAAATGTATGATTGGCTCTAAAGAGAGTCCAGATTTAGACTGTAAGTGGAGCGATAACAGCAGCAGCAAACCTATTATACATGATACTCCAGCTCATGAGCAGTATAGTGGTGTGCAAGAAGAAAGGTTAGAATTGAAATATTATGGTATCACAGATCAGCCAAGAAGGCAACAGACAGACTTACTAGTGCTCAATGACAATGGCAACACGGACAATCCACCCAGAAACTCCCAGTCCGTTGTAATACCAGGAAAGAAAAATGGAGAATCCAAATGTGCTGGGATGAAAAGTCATCCTAGACAACGGTGGCAATGCCAAACAGGTGGCAGATATGGAAGTACTGTTAATTTGGTCCCTGTTGGCAGTGGTTCTATATCTTCTAACTCAAGCAGCCTTGAAAGCCTTGGAAGTCCAGAACTGTCTATGGGCTGGCATGAAAATTCCCGAAGGCAAGTGGGTACCCTACAAAGGGAAATGAATGCCTTGTTCGTTCAAAAGTTGGAGGAAATTCGAAGTAAATCCCCTATATTCTTTACTGGTAAGATCTATATATGTCCCACCATCGCTGTTTTAGAAATCAGACTCAATGTGTTGTTACATTAGTTTTTTTTTTTTAGTTTTTTTATTTAGTGTCAGTTTTATTGTGGTTTAGTTTCTAGACATTAGTGTCATAATTTTAACCACTACGTTGTATGTTTTAATGTATGTTGTGTCTGTCTTTGTACGGTCTAATATTTTTATTGTTCTGCGATGTAACTTTCTCAACCAGAGCATTCGTCTCTATTATTTTATGGAATACTTCTTTATTGTCTTATAACATATATGCATCATGTAACAATAGCAATAAAGAGGGAATTCACAAACTAAGTATAAATTGAGTTACAATCTTGAAAGAAAGGGCACAAGGCATTATGGTAGAAGACACATCCACAAAGCTGCAGTAGGTAATTACATTAATCCTTAAGAGTAGAGGTCCCCATCCCAGTCCTCAAGGCCACAGACGGTCCAAGATTTAGATTTTTCCTTGTTTTATCCCAATGGAGTAACTGGGGGGAAAAAAAACTGAATGTTGGTGGGCCTTGAGAACTGGGTTGGAGACCACCACTTTAGAGCTATAAGAATCCCTGAATAAATAGAGCCCAGCCGATGGCCCAAAAGAAGGATACATTCTTGATGGACTAAGTGATGTAATGCCCTGGTGTTTATAGAGGAAATTGATAGTTATACCTACTGTCGTGTGGGCCAAAAATATATGGTTTATCTCAGCTTTCTTCATCTATACAGTATTTATGCATAAGGCCTTCAGTGATTCCAAGTTATATTAAGGATTCTAGAGTTAATTTCACTTATTTTCTTAGCTGGACCGAGAACCTTGTCAGCCATAGCAACCAAGAAGTGACTTTTATTTTTACTATAAATAGATGCTCTGGTTGAAATACATTACACAGCTAGATGTCTTCAGATATGTTCGTCTGTCTAGTCGCTCATGCGTCCTTCTGTCTGTATATGTCATGTATGTAGAGATCACCTTGAATCTTCTCCTGACTAACTTCTCTCCTGCGTTCTTCCTTTTCACTTGTACTTCTCTGTCTCTCTAGTAAAAGACTGAAAGGACAAGAGGGTCCAGGTAACTGTGTGTTGTGTTCATGGCCGTATGAATGGGGCTGTTTCAGTGCGGATTTTTTTGTCAAGACTTCTAAACTAAAAATATATATATTCAGACAGGACTCCTTGAGAAAGACATAACTCAGTGCTGTATAATAGAGAACATTTTTATATTACCTTTTTTCTACCACTGTTGTAAAATGAGTCTTGATAAAATTGTAAAGCCACATTTTTCAGCATGTATACGTGTGCCATATCAAGTTCTTGTAGATACGTAATGGTGGTGATAATCATGTGCTTAGTACACTCAGGGTTAGACTGGCCCACCAGTGTATCAGAGGATTCTTTGTTGGGCCTAGACTATAACACTGTTATGGGCCCTAATGGTCCAGCAGAAGACAACTCTGTCTAGATCTGACAACTTGCCACTTGAGTCCATTTCTCACAAATTTTTGCCCTAAAAAATAACATCTTATTGATCATGTGTCCTGCGTGTGCAACAAAGGTGGACATATATATTCTAAAGTAGAATGAATGAAAAGTGGGTCTGTGGTGGGTCCAAGGTACTCTAGTCCAACTCTGTGTACAGTTGAAGTTTATCATTTGAGTACAAGCTTTTCACTTCTCAGCTGCTTGGTAACAGTGTCCCAGGTAGTCTGAAAATCTGGCACATCTTTATAACTGTCTAGCATACATTTTTGACCACATTTAAATTGGCATACATTTAAGACAAATATACACCCCAAAAGTGGCATATTATTAAGGCATATAACCCACGCCCACATTTCTGGGAAGCCATGCCCACTTTTCGGTAAGTCATGCCCCCTTGAGCATGGCACTAATTTCTAATATGTTTTATAAACCCATCTCCTAGCCCAAGATTTTGGTGTTCACACTTTTTATTTATCTCCACCACTGTGTTGCTTCTCTTGCCATTTTATTAGCTTTTCTACTACGTTGTTGCATCCTAGGAACCATAGAAGAAGGGATAATTTAATAATTCATTATCTTTAATAAGTCCCAGGGTGAATGCGGATTGTAATAAATTATTTCCTCTATTTCTATGTAAATATCTGTTGTCTTGTGTACTAGTCTAAGTAGACACCGAAGACACTGGGAGTGACAGATACAAGATTTATAGGCATACATAGAGAGGGAAGGAGGATAGAGCAGGGAAGAGTGCAAATTCCTATAGAACCAAAAAAGGGAGGAAAAAAAGCAAATTGGACATAATGTCACAACAAAATTTCAAAAATGGGCTGGCCAAATTATTGGCACCATTAACTTAATATTTGGTTGCACACCCTTTGGAAAAAATAACTGAAATCAGGCACTTCCTATAATCATCAATAAGCTTCTTACACCTCTCAGCCGGAATGTTGGACCACTCTTCCTTAGCAAACTGCTCCAGGTCTCTCTTATTGGAAGGCGCCTTTTCCCAACAGCAATTTTAAGATCTCTCCACAGGTGTTCAATGGGATTTAGATCTTGACTCATTGCTGGCCACTTCAGGACTTTCCAGCGCTTTGTTGCAATCCAATTCTGGGTGCTTTTTGATGTATGTTTGAGGTCATTGTCCTGCTGGTAGACCCAAGATCTCGGATGCAAACCCAGCTTTCTGACACTGGGATGTACAGTGCGACCCAAAATCCGTTGGTAATCCTCAGATTTCATGATGTCTTGCACACATTCAAGGAACCCAGTGCCAGAGGCAGCAAAACAACCCCAAAACATAATTGAACCTCCACCATATTTCACTGTAGGAACTGTGTTCTTTTCTTTGTAGGCCTCATTCTGTTTTCGGTAAACAGTAGAATGATGTGCTTTACCAAAAAGCTCTATCTTGGTCTCATCTGTCCACAAGACATTTTCCCAGAAGGATTTTGGATTACTCAATTTCATTTTGGCAAAATGTAGTCTTGCTTTTTTTTGTGCCTGTGTCAGCAGTGGGGTCCTGCTGGGTCTCCTCCGGCATAGCGTTTCATTTCATTTAAATGTCATCTGATAGTTCGCTCTGACACTGATGCTCCCTGAGCCTGCAGGACAGCTTGAATATATTTGGAACTTGTTTGGGGCTGCTTATCCACCATCCGGCATTAAAACCTTCAATGTTTTTCTTCCGTCCACGCCCAGGGAGATCAGCTACAGTGCCATGGTTGCAAACTTCTTGATAATGTTGCGCACTGTGGACAAAGGTAAATCTAGATCTCTGGAGATGGACTTGTAACCTTGAGATTGTTGATATTTTTCCACAATTTTGGTTCTCAAGTCCCCAGACAGTTCTCTTCTCCTCTTTCTGTTGTCCATGCTTAGTGTGGCACACAATGCAAAGACTAAGTGAACTTCTCTCCTTTTTATCTGCTTTCAGTTGTGATTTTTATATTGCCCACACCTGTTACTTGCCCCAGGTGAGTTTAAAGGAGCATCGTATGCTTGAAACAATCTTATTTTTCCACAATTTTGAAAGGGTGCCAATAATTTTGTCCAGACCATTTTTGGAGTTTGCTATGACATTATGTCCAATTTAATTTTTTTCCTCCCTTTTTTGGTTTAGTTCCAATTTCAGGGGTGCCAGCATTTACGGCAATGACTGTATGTGTGTATGTGTATATGTATGTGTGTATATATATATATATGTATATATATATATATATATATATATATATATATATATAATATAGCAACCAGAAACTAAAATGGTTAAAGCATCCTGTTCTACATTAGGTTAGGAAGAGCAGTTCTGGTGTATAAACTGCTTCTCTATGAGACACATTAATGCACTTGTTAGAAGAGCATAAGCTGTACATTTATCAGGTAATTGCTTAGTGTGACTTGAACCTTAATGGACCAAACATTAAATAGCAGAACACGTAGTGTAGCCATGTAAATATTGTAAATTGGATTCCTATGAAGATGCGGCCACACAAGTAATCTTTATTGGGTTCACTGTGTGCTGTGGCTGCTCTGTAGTTTTCATAGCGGTCTTCTTGTAGTTATTAGGTAATAACACAGCAACTTCAATGGCACAAAAAGCACCTGTCTTTGTCCACCCTAACACTTCTACATTGTCATAAATAAAAGGCATAAATCCTTGTGGATATGTGAGGCGTTGTCTATCCAGTCATTGTTTCCTCCATTGATTCCTGATACTTCACATTCTGTCTGGGACAGTAAGCGCATGTTGCATGCTGTGTTACATGTGTTCAGCAAACTTTGCATGTGTTTATTACAACAAACCTTATGCACTGTATGTGTAAGGTAGATGGCTATGGAAGTCTGAACTTCTAAACAATTCTATGTTCATTCATAATAGAGGCTCTTATAGGCACACAGCCAAAATGAATACAGCGGAGTGCTAAAAATCTGAGATTACTCCAATCATTTGTAGATTTTGTCTTATGGAGGTCATATAGTACAGAGGCCCCCAACCTAGTCCTCAAGGACAACCTACAGTCCTGGATTGAAATAATTTCCTGTTCTATTCCAATAGAGTAACTGAAAAACAAAAGAGAATGTTGGGGGGGCCTTAGGGGCCAATGGTTTTGTAGTTGGCTACCATCTAACCATACATTAGGAAAATTTAACCTGACCAGCCTATATTTACCCGAGATGTCCTGTAGACATCCAATTTATCGATCCAGGTGAACACACACTTGCAGACAGATGAGGTTGTGTGTTTCCCACACTGTTGCATTCACAGAAATCACTTTTTCAATAAAGAATAATCAGACATGAAGGTGTTGAGGTGTTTTGAGGTCTTCTTTGGTTCAATACCAATTGGCACAAGTGTTAATGTATTTAGTTAAAGGGGTATTCCACCCATAGACATCCCCTATCCAAAGGAAGGACTCCCACTATCTCCGTGCAGCACCTGGCTAAATGATGGGTGCTGCACGGAGATTGCGGGGGGTCCCAGTGGTGAGACCTCCACGATTAGACATCTTATCCAGTATCCTTTGGATAGGGAAATAGATTTCTATGTGTGGAATTCCCCTTTAATTTATTTCATTTAGCTTTTTCGTTTTAGGGGGCATTCTAATATTGCAGTTGCGGCTAGCAGATGAGACCAGACTCACATAGCCAAAAGCTTCACAATTCTGACCAAAATGCGGCCAACTGCAATTAGAGGGGTTATCCCAAATCCACCTTGCCGAAATCTCATAGCTTTGGGGCTGCATTTTTACTTAAGTTTTGGGGATCGCTGGGGGTCCCAGTGGTCGAACCCCTATCTATCCACAAATTATTCTCTATCCTTGGGATACCAAATAATTTGCCCAAAAAGAAAACCCATGGTTGGAATGGTTGAACCTTTCAAACCTGCTCTAACTTTGCATTAGAAGATTGAGCCTCTTGCTATCTCCATAGCTAATGCAATACCCAATATAATGTGATCCAATGGTACTGGATCTTGTGCCTGCCAAGGGTGTTATAGAGAGAAGCAGGATGCTCTGTCTCCTAATGTACAACTAGAGCACCCAGGAACACATACAATTTAGAAAAATTACTATTGTGCACAGTGTATTTTTCATATTCTTTAAAAGGTAAACTTTAAAAATGCATAGCACACCTGTCCACTGGCTATGAGCGGTATGACAGCTCAGCTTAAATATTGACTTCAATGGAGCCAGGCTGTGGTTATGGGCACAACTTGTGTGTGTTAAGCAGTTTTTGGAAGAAAGCAACCACATTAAAGGAACCATGACAACCCTTTAGAGGAACCCTCCAAGCAAAACTGATGCTGTATCAATCCAAATCCAGGACTCAATGGGTGGTGCATATAAAAGTGATTTGGGGGCTTTAACCATTCGGACAACCCTTCAGATCCAATTGCACTGTTAATATTCTAGCTGCAGATACATGCATTTTCATCTGCCATCTTTGAGTGCTATGTTCTTTGATTGAAATTATGATTTACTTTTTTCCTTCTCTTTTCTTACAGATGCCAGAAAAATCTCAATTTGTAGGTCGGTCTCTTCTTTATGCAGTCTTGAAACTATTACAGAAGAACCTACCTTTGCCAAGCAGATACCTCTTCCTGGTCCTACATTTCTCCAGCCTGTTGCCTCATTTACAAATGAAGACCTTAAAGGGTGTACAAATTCTGAATGTTCTAGTCTAGCTAGTAGCTCTGACAATACGTCCAGAGTGAATCAAATCAATGACCCAGCCATAGGCAAGATAATCCAACCAGCCAACGGTCCAGTCACAAGCATCGAAATTTCTGAAAAAACATATAAAAATGTTAATGCACACAATAATGCTAGTGGCAAACAAGAAACCACAATCACCATAAATCCTATCAACATGAAGCCTGGATTGTCTTTATTAGCTGATGTGTCAAGAGAGAACAAGGTCTGTCAATCAAAAGGGAGCGAAGGTGAAAGGTTCTTTGTTCAAAGGAGCGTTAGTTCAGAGATACTGAAAATTTCCAAATCTTCAGAACAGCAAATAAAGCACACCCCAGTAGTGAACCCTTTACCTCCTGGTGTTCTAAGACGAAAGCCTGATCGATTTCCCCAGCAATCATCCGTGGTCTGTAATGGACCTCCTGTATCTGTCAGAAGAACAAAGAGTGAAGGTCATGTTATTTCAAGTAGCTCAACCTTAAACTCGACATTACAGTCTCCGGTCGCAGAGGTGTATTCTGATGCCACCATTAATGATAGGATATGGAGCAAGTTAGAGCTCAACAGTCATAGGGACAGCATGTCTTCGTCTTCCAGTAAATCTTCGAATGACACAGTGATTGATCTTTCCTTGCCTAATTTAGCACAAAAACATTTGCTGGATCTTGACATCTCCAATGATAACTTTGATAGTATTAATTTGCAAAATAGCATCCGACCAAGATCAGCAACTACTCTAGCCTGCAGGGGAACCACTTTTGGAGCAACCAAAAGCAAATCCAATCCTAACTTAATATCCAACACCAAAGCAATAGATGAACTTCGTCCAAGGCCTCTAGCTAGAAGTCCTGAAGAAGTATTGCCGCCCTTACCACGAAGGAACACTTGGAATAGACTATATGTAGAGAGCCTTAAACAGACCACAAAAAGACCCAACAATAATAAAGTAACAGCCACCCAGTCAATGTCTAAAAGTCTTGGGGACTTGACCTCGGAAGATATATCATGTAATTTTGAAAGCAAGTATCGAAGTATAAGCAGAAGCTTTATTACAAGGTCTATGAGGGCTCAGAGGAGACCTGCTGGAATGAATGCCTCCACTAAGTCTACAGATTCCCTCACAGAGCAACTCAAGAGGCTGACAAGTTTTGAGAAAGAAAATGACATCACGTCTCCCACCGAATTTCAACCCATTCAGTATGAGGATGACAGTATGAATCTTCTCAGGAGGACATCCTCCAGAAGCCAGAGCAGAGTGCGGTACATTGCAAACAGAGCAAAACAAGCCCAAGAGCGACAAAGACTTCAAAATCTGGTTAATGGTAATTCTATAGAGGAAAGAGGAAATCCAGAAGGAGCTTGTGCAATAACCAAAGGGTTCTGTATGGATTCTCTTTCGACCACTAAGTTTACATCAGAATCCTTGGATAAATTTGGACCACAATAAAACACTGTTGTGACTAAATACATCCACGTAGCATTTATATCATGAATATGATAAATAGTCCATGCAAGATATACCTCGATGGGGAGAATACTTTACTTTAATTATGGGATTGGACTGAACTCCTAAAAATCTAAAGCACTTATAGTACTGTGTATATTTTTAAATTGTCAGGTTTACATTGGGTTTGCAATACTCTATTGGACACAATTACTTTTAGATATTCCCAGAATATATTGGTTTTGTCCATTCATGGAGGTCTGTCCTCCCCTCCACAGAAGACTATTCCTGACCATCCAGTATGTTAACTATTTTCTGCACTGCTTTACCAATGTGAAACGTGATATTTTTAAACTGCTGCTGTATATAGCACCTTTAAAGTACAATTTTATTTTATTTTTTTGCACTGCCATATAAAATTTTCAGAATATGGTATGTTTTAAAAGAAAATATGGCAAACAAAAAACTACATTTTAAACCCCTTCGATATGTATTACTTCTGTAAAACATTTTTTTTTCTGAAACTTCAATTTTATTTTTTTTTAACATTGATTTATGTCAGCATCCTAGATGTAGGTTTTAGATTTTGGTTTTAACATTTATTTTTCTTTATACATCCATTATCATTATTATTATTATTTTTTAACTAGTTAATTTTATTCCTTGGTTATGCTAAATTTCAATATATTAAATGTTTTAACAAAGTTTGTAAACTACCAAAATCTATCAAATAAAATTATTTAACCGTTTATTATTAACTAAAAATGTTGTTTGTCTAAGAATTTAAATATTGGGAATGTGTCTAACACAAGACTAAAGGGGTAGTCTGGGGAAAAAAAACTTATCTTTAAAATCTGCTCAGGGAGGGAGTTAGTTGTAAAAAATAAATAAATAAAAACTCGCTCCCATGCCACTATGATGGAGCTCTGCTTTCCAGCACTTCCTGGTTTGCAGCTGTGATGCCACCCACCTGCCAATTAGTGGCTACGGCAGGACATCACTGAAGCCACCGATTGGACCAGTGAACATGACATCACATTACCAAGCCTAAAAGTGCCAAACAGTGAGGGTGGAGCTCTTTTATACCGGCAGCGGTATGGCAGCAAAAAAAAGTAAGAGAGAGTTTTGTTTTTTAAACTATATCCCAACCTCATATTTGTCCTAATACGCCATCCTCATATCTTGTCTTCATATCTTAACCTCCTATCCCTATTCCAACCTCACAGCCCGTACTCACATCCCGCCTTCTTTTCTCATCCTCATATTCTTTCCTCATTCAACAGGAGATGCGGAGCTTGTGGAGTAAGGTGGGGCTGAGCTGTGAAGTGATTGTGGTTAAAGGACCTGTGATGGGGATGTATCTGGTGAAAATTGTGTCTTTGGCCTTTAGCCAAAACAAAAGAAGGGCTAAAAATTGGAGGGGGCGTGGCTTGCAATAGTGGTGTGGGTTATGGAAGGGGCGTGGCTTGCAAGCTGGACTGACACACCAGGAGATGCAGAGCAGAACAGAGTGGAGTAAGGTACCACAAGTCCTGTAGACATGCATGAGACTAAACTCTGACCCCCACAAATGAGAATGGGTTAGGGTTCATTTAACTAGCCTACATTTTTAGCTGACATAGAAGTAATGTGTACTTACATGTCAGCAAAAAATATCTCCAGCTGTTTGGAAGGGATGCTGGAACATACACACACATTGGGGGAGATTTATCAAAACCTGTCCAGAGGGAAAGTTGCTGAGTTGCCCATAGCAACCAATCAGATCGCTTCTTTCATTTTTCAGAGGCCTTTACAGTTCAGGGATGAAGTCAATGAACCCTTTAATAACCTGTCGATTCCCTTTTAGAAGCAATCCTCTTTAGCATATGTAGCTGCAAATAAGATTTACAGAACATTGAGAAGGAATTCTGTCCGTTCCTCCCTGCTGATTTTTCGGTTCATATATAATTCTGTGTTGCCTTCTGTGCACGGTCCTCTTTAGGTCATTCCACAGCATATCCAAACACAATTCATGTACTACTTCAGCTGTACTTGTACTAGATCAACTGGTGCCAGAAAGTTAAACAGATTTGTAAATTACTTCTATTACAAAATCTTAATTCTTCCAGTACTTATTGGCTGTATACTACAGAGGAAATGTTTTTCTTTTTGGATTTTTCTTATGTCACAACCACAGTGCTCTCTGCTGACCTCTGCTGTCCATTTTAGGAACTGTCCAGAGCAGGAGAAAATCCCCATAGCAAACATATGCTGCTCTGGACAGAAGAGATATCCAAAAAGAAAAACATTTCCTCTATAGTATACAGCCCCTAAAGAGTACTGGAATTTTTAATTGAAGCAATTTACCAATCTGTTTAAGTTTCTTTTACCAGTTGATTAAAAAAAAGTTTTCCACGGGAGTACCCGTTTAAAGGGGCCCCTAGACATCTTATCCCCTATCCAAAGGATAAGGGATAAGATGTATAATCGTGGGGGTTCCGCCACTGGGGTGCCGCAGTGGCGGAACCCCCACGCAATCTCCCTGCTGCACCCGGCTTTCGTTTAGAGGCTCATGATGTCATGGCTACGCCCCCTCAATGCAAGTCTATGGGAGGGGGTGTGACGGCCATGACTGCAATAGACTTGCATTGAGGGGGCATGGCCATGATGTCAATAGGTGGGGCGTGACCGTGACGTCACAAGCCTCAGCCCTGCATCGCCAGTCATCCGGCATAGAGCGAAGTTCAGTCCGTGCACTGGATGTCTGGGGTGCTGCAGCTGAGATCATGGGAGTCCCCAGCAGCGGGACCCCCGTGATCAGACATCTTAAGATGTCTAGGGGTGGAGAACCCCTTTAAGCTGGAGGTCATGGGCTGCTGCCCTTACGTTCTCCTTTATAATGTTTTTATACCTTTTTGAATAGTTTTTTTCTCAGTGATCACAAGGCATTTAGGCTGTGATGCGGCAAAGTAGCCCCAACCATGTTCCCAGCACCATGCCTCACAGCTGGGATAAGTTTGTGTAAGCAGTGTTTGTGCTGAATAGTTAAACATGCGCTTTATCTATTCATAGGATATTTCTCCAGAAGCACTGTGTAACATCTTTAGGTGGTTTTGTGCAAACCTGAGATGGATAGAAATGTTGTTGTTTTTTTTGTTTTGTAGAGTCTTCTGTGGGTCTTCTGTGGTTCAATCTCACATCTTCTTGGATCTTCTTTTAGGATAGCCTTTTTTGCTCCCTAATAGGATGCTCACTCCTAGGGAGAGTAGTAACAATCTTGAAGTTTCACCAGTTTTTTCAGCCATTAGCTGTCTGGACATGCTTGGAGTTGAAGTTTTGCAATGTAGTGAGCCACGGTGAATGGCGGGACCACGGGGTGTAGCAGTGTAGGTGGATGGGGCAGATGGTATCAACCCCAGGGGCAAGGTGTTATTAACCCCTAATGTTCGTGACTACAGAGTGGTTTTTGGGTATCGGGAACCACCCAAACGATATCTCCACTATGCCAATGGCTAGGCCGTGAAATTAGTCCAAGACCAGGTTATGGTTTAAAGGAGGCTTTACTGAGTTCAGATAGGTGTTGTTATTTTCACAGCAAGGCCAGAATCCCAGAGAGGTGGCAGGAACACAGAAGGACCTCACAGTTTGCTGGGACCAATTATACTTGTAATTGATGTTAGGTAAATGACTTGAGGCTTGACTAGACTGTAGGTAGTAGTGACAGCAGACATAGACTTGACTTACAGGAAGTGACTGTTCTGAGGCCTTCCAGGTGCTGGACACTAGCACTGAGATCTCTGGTATTGGCCGTTCCTCAGCAGGGAGCATAATAAAAAATAGAGAATTGTAATGGCCGCCCCCTTATATAGAGGGGGGCTGAGCCAAAGCCCCTTGGTCAAGCTGCGGGTCATGTATTAAACTGGTGCCCTCTGGGTAACATCATGTGATAACATAAACATAACATGTGACATTTCACAGGTCTTTTAGATGACATCTCACAGATGCTTTATACTGTCTATACATTAAGACACTGACTGTCCATAAAATAGAATAAATAACAACATCACAGAAACAGCAGGGGAGACACTGCAGGAGAGCCCCCTGGTCACTGAGGGACTCAACCTGACAGGGCCTAAGTGTAGTGCAGGACCATGTCCTGTACTGGGACATTACAGCAACATCTAGAGGACCACAGTTTGCTGATCAGTGACTATATAGTGCCAAAGTCCCTATACATAGGTAGAGGTCTGCCCAATGACTAGTTTGGATCTCAATAATCTGTGCTTATTTAAATGGGCGCTGTCAGATGCAAAAACTTTGTATATGTTGTACATCCTGGCAAAACATTTTACCTTTCTACTAAACTTCTCCTTTTTATGGAAATCATGTTTTATAAAAAATAAAAAAAAACACTAAGGGTCCCCATACCATCCAGAACATAATCCTGTCCGGCTACAGCATTATCGTTGTCTCAGCTAAAGCACAGGATGGGATAAAGTTCAGTAAGTGAGGGCAGGACTAGCACTCCTCTATGCTCACTCCTGTCCTGTCTATCAGTATGTGGATTTAGGGAGGAAGTGAATGCATGGTGAGTGAGGGCGAGCTCAGTGTTTGCTTCGAACACACCCCTTCCTGAGCAGTGGATGTCAGAATGAGTAAGCAGCAGAGGGATTTGGGAGCCAAATACAGAAGCCAGACACATGTGGTAGCGGGGTGTGTGGTTTAGGGCAGATGTTACCCTAGGGGCAGATGGCATTAACCCCTTGTAAACCAGGGCATGGTTTAGTCTATAACCACCCGAAGATATACCGTTGGATCCTGGGCTAGGCATGGGGGCAATAAGGACTCAAATGCCAAGTTACGGACAACGGTAGCTTTACTGAGGGTAGACAGTTGGTAAAGTCTATACAGTTCAGCCAGGGCCCAAGGAGGTGACCAGTGACTCAGAGACCTTAAGAGCTTGATGGGACTTGTAGTAGGACTGGACAATTTAGTGCAGGCTACGTTGCTTCACAATTTGACAGAGACTGATTTGACTGATGACTGACAATGCTGCAGGTTTAGCTTACTTGCACTTGACTGTGGCTGCAGGACTTGACTTGAGGCCTCCAATACTCTGGACACACACACTAGGCACGACTGCACTGGACCTCAGCAGGAAGAGAGTGAGGATAGCTCCCAGGATTTTATGGGGGAGACAAGCAGGGAGGCAATTGGTCACTCTTGGGGTCAGCTGCTCACTGATACCTCCTGGGTAACAATCACATGACATATCACATGGTATAACTCTTACAGGGGTACTCCGGTGGTCAACGTGTTTTTCCGTTTTTGACTTACCCGATTTGTTTTGTTTCATTTCTATTCTTGTTGTTTAACCGACTCTATTTCCGTTCTTTGTTGTCTTTTTATCCCCCACTTTGTTTTGCTATCTTTGCTTCTATTTCCTGCTTCTTGCTGTGCTGAAAACTACAAATCCCAGCATGCCACATGCCTTTCTGGTTTGGGGCGGCTCCTTTTTTTGTTTTTGTTTGTTTGTTCCGCCCTTTACCCACCCTACTATTTTCCCGGGTCGGCCCCCTTAAACACAGCACACTAATATAATCAGCCCTGGTTGGGATACACTGTCATACACACACAAAAGAGACTACAACTCCCAGCATGTGTCATTCAGGAGCCTTCAGTTTGTGGTATAACACCAGCATGCTGCCTCTGTAGTCTCCTGGGGGTTGTAGTTCACCACACCTCTGTAGGGCATACGCCAGTGTTTCCCAACCAGGGTGCCTCCAGGTGTTGCAAAACTACAGCTCCCAGCATGCCCTGACAGCCATTGGGCATGCTAGGAGTTGTAGTTTTGCAACAGCTGGAGGCACACTGGTTTGTAAACACTAGCATACACACACACACACACACAACAGGGACTACAACTCCCAACATGTGTCATTCCCCTCCCCCTTCACATATAGGGGGAGATTTATCAAAACCTGTGCAGAGGAAAACTTACCCATTTGCAAATAGCAACCAATCAGCTTGCTGCTTTCATTTCTCTGAAGGCCTGTGAAAAATGAAAGAAGCAATCTGATTGATTGCTATGGGCAACTGGGCAAGTTTTCCTCTGCACAGGTTTTGATAAATCTCCCCCATAGAGATCATTCCCAGTATGAGAGTTATTCCCCTGCAGTCCATACATCCCCAGCCCGTGCACCTTCTCATCCTCCCCTTCAGATAACACTTATCTTCTCTGTGTTCTTTCTCCTGTGTAGACCTGCATCCTTAGAATACAGAGCAGGGGGGAGGGGAGGTGAGGAGCTGTGTACTCAGCTGGATGAGATGAGGGGCGTGGCTTATTCCTCTCATGCAAACAGAGAAAAAAAAAGTGCTATGACATCTTGTCCACCACAGACTCAGAACTGTGGACAACAGTAAAAGAAAACCCTCGGAACTACAGAACTTCCTGCCCAACAAACAGGTAAGAAAAAGACATACATGCTGCCAAAACATATAACACATGTATATTGCAAAAAAACTAAACTTACAAAGAAGATGCCATATAGTCAAAAAAAAAATTAACCACCGGAGTACCCCTTTAAGGTAACAATACATTATATAACACACTTCACAATAAAACATACATAAAGGGGGGGGGAGGAAACAAGTGCAGGCGGCCCTGAGGACACTGAAGGAGGCTGTCTGACAGGGCAGCAGGGGAACGGGTAACACCTCCCGTACTGGGCTACCACAAACTCCCCCTCATAAATACAGTCGCCCTCGACGCCCGGTTCTGGAGGGCGGAGGACTGAAATGGCCACTGGGACCTAGAGACCATTCCTGGGGCATCTTCGCAAAATGTCCTTCACAGGTCTGATTAATTAGTAGCAACAAAGGATGAGTCCATGTCCGTACAGGCCCCTATGTGATAGTGCAGTAAATAGGTAGAGTAATGGACCTTATAACTGCTTTAACAACATGTTTAAGACCTTATTATACACCAGTTGCATATTGGGTTATCTGCCCAATGACTTGGCTGCTGGGCCTGGCGTAGACGGGTTGGTACCTTTTTAGCCAGAAGGTAATCCAACAGATCCGACTCGACTTTTGTCTTAAAGAGTCTTCCAGGTGTATAGGTCTTCTTGAACCTTTTCGGACCTGGGTTCACCGTCCCTGAGGGTGGTCACAACATTTTGGTTCACAAACCGTTGATAAGAAGGGGGAATCTCCATGTCTTCAACAGGGGGTTCTTTGCCGGAGGTCATCTGAGACAAAACATCGGCATTGACATTCGACTTGCCGCTTCTGTACTTGATGGTGAAACTGTAATTGGCTAATCTTGAAGCCCAACGTTGTTCAATGGCACCCAACTTGGCAGTGCTCATGTGGGCCAACGGGTTATTATCTGTGTAGCCAGTAAATGGCGTGGCAGCCAAGCAGTGTTTGAACTTTTCGGTCACGGCCCATACCAGGGCGAGAAGTTCTAACTTGAATGAGCTGTACTTTGCATTGTTCTTCTCTGCTCCTCGCAGGTTATGACTGGCATAGGCAACTACTTGCTCTTGCCCTTCCTGGACTGGGGACAGGATAGCTCCAAGGCCTTCGCAACTGGCATCTGTATATAACCCGAACTGCTGACTCTAGTCTGGTTACGCCAGGATGGGTGGTTCTGTCAGCAGACATTTAAGAGCTCGGAACGCTGTCTCGGAATGCTCCTCGGCCCATTCAACAGGTAGTCTTCCATTGTAGTTCTCCTTCACCGAACCCCGTAAGAGAGCTGTGAGGGGTTCTGAAATCTGGGCGAGGTGGGGAATGAAGTGGCGATAGTAGCCGGCAAATCCCAGGAAGCTCCTGACATCTTTCACCATGCACGGGGTAGACCAGTTCTTGACAACTTCCACCTTTTCAGGATTGGGCTGGACTCCCTCAGCGCTGACAACATGACCCAGGTAGTGTACCTGAGGTTTAAGCAGAAGACACTTTGATTGCTTGATCTTCAGCCCATGCTTGCTCAGGACTTATAAGATGTCCTGGTAGGACTTGGAGTACGGAATGACCTTGTCCAGGTACAATTGGACACTTTGATGGAACGGTGCCTGGGCCATCTCAATTTTCATACGCTGGAATGTAGCAGGGGCATTACCTAGCCCAAATGGCATACTTTTAAACTCAAACAGTCCAATGGGCGTCACAAAGGCGGTCTTTTCCTGGTCCTCCACGGCCATGGGCACTTGCCAATATCCGCTGGTTAAGTCCAGGGTGAAGAAGTAAGCAGCAGACCCGAGGGCTGTGAGTGACTCCTCGATCCTTGGCAGAGGGTACGCGTCCTTATGTGTGACATTGTTCAGTTTCCTGTAATCAGACTGTCAAGAAGATGTTACGGACAACGGTAGCTTTACTGAGGGAAGACAGTTGGGAAAGTCTATACAGTTCAGCCAGGGCACGACTGCACTGGACCTCAGCAGGAAGAAAGAGAAGCTAGCTCCTCCCAGGCTTTTATGGGGGAGACAAGCAGGGAGCCCATTGGTCCCTCTTGGAGTCAGCTGGTCACTGATAACTTCTGGGTAACAATCACATGACATATCACATACTAAACAAATAACTCTTAAGGTATCAATACATTATATAACATACTAAACAATAAAACATATATACAGGGGGAAGCAAGTGCAGGGGCCCTGGGGACACTGAAGGAGGCTGCTTGACAGGGCAGCAGGGGTACGGGGTAGCATCTCTAGTACTGTGATATGACGGTACGCTTTGATGAGCCTGTACAAAGCTCAATCGATTGAAGACCAGGCTGCATGTACCACTGCTCGAGTGTTCATGTGGCTCTTTAATTTGATCATTCTTGGCTACACATTTACATCTCTTTACACATGATGAAGTGTGACTGATAAAAATGATTTACATGGCCACCCAAAAAATGCGATCAGCCGATTATCAACCATTTTTCTCATTTGTCAGCTGACTGCCGGCTCTTTTACACAAGTCTGGTATTGTCAACAAGTGTTGGTGTAAATGCCCATACAGCCAATATTCAGCCCTTTGGTGATGATGGTCCATAACTGAGCATCCCAGCCGGACAGACTTCTGGTTGACTTGACTGCTCTTTCTCAGCCAAACTCAGGGATACATTAACCTATTACATGCCAAATACCTCATTGTGATACATTTCCTCCCTGCAGTTTTCTTCACATCATTATACACGGCCCTCAATAAAAGCTGATGTATTTTTTTCTTCCTAACTTTAATTGAACCCATTGGAAAGAATATGCCATTTGCAATTTCTAACTAAAGAAGTCGTATTTACAGTGAATGTTGTTGAGTGCAATTAGAACGCAGTTCTCATGTCACATCCAAAAATAAAATATCCAGGAAACAGAAAAATAAATTTAAAAAAAGTCTTAATAGCCAGTTGTGTAAGGAACCCCTTCACTCTGGGCTGTGTTTCTATAGTAACAGTAACCACAGCGATGTGTCTCTTGTCATGACAATGAGATATACTATATACTGAATGATGGGGACTGGTCACCCGTATTGGTACAGCATAATTTACACGATTATTGGAACCTTTTCACAGTTTAATTGCTTTAACAAAAACTTTTAGTTTATTATATACAAATTATATTACAATATAGAAATAGGATTATAGATATAATGTTTATTGATGGAATATTACCCCTCCTATACCCAACTGTTGTGGCCTGAGGCACATTCATGTACCAGATTAAGACCTTTTTCACACTACAAAATCTCCGCACTGAATTCTGATCAGGGATTCTACTTGGAGATTCCACTGCACTGATCTAGCATTTGTGTGAATGACCCATTCACACTGCGTTATTTCAGTGGTGGAAATTTAACATGTTCGTTCTTACACCAGAATTACGCGCTGTCTGCATTTCCGTCACTTGTGTCGAAGGATTCTGGTGGTGACAGAATCTCAAACCTGAAATATCTTCGGGCAGAGATTCCACAATGTCCACCCGGAAAACCAGAGCAGGCGCTAGGACCACTCAGAAATGTGACATTTCTATAGCCGGCAATGCATTTACGAGCGGAATTTTCAGAAACATTGAACTGGAATTGGGAAATTTTGCCATGTGCACAGTGCAGCAGAATCCTATTGAAATCAATGGGACTCTGCTGCAGAGGAATTTCTGAACGGAATATTCCTGCAGAGCTCCACTCGTTTCATGTGAACATAGCCTCAGAGTCCTATACACTACAAGAAAAAAAATGTATATAGGTGTAATAAAGCTGAGTATGCTTGCTGCAATTCGTTAAATCACTGCTACGTCTTGTATACAGATGTTGCAGTGGTACCTAGGCCCGAGTGGGCCCAAATGTTCCCTCTACACCAGTGGCCCACCAGATGTTGTGAAACCATGACTCCCAGGATGTTGCGATAGCCAACGTCTGTCTGGGCGTGCTGAAGATCATAGTTTAGCAACATCTGGAGGTTCATAGTTTAGAGAACAATGCTCTACACCGTATGAGGATAGTACTGAATAGTTAGCAGTGTTATCATTGAGGGACACTGTTCCAGATTTTGCATTGAGAATCAGGAGCTTAATGTTAAAGTTTGAAAAACATGGCATGTGTTCAACGACAGCAAATTGCACTTAAGCCAAGCAACCAAAATATTTATGACCTGCTGTAGTGCCACTTTATTACGTTTCTCAAACAGGTTGCTTGTGACTTGCTTGGAGGTCAGTGGTAGCTAAGTAGTATGCAGTTTACCACTTGCATCCAAAAATCTGTCACATTTTGCATATTGCAATGTGAGGCGATATGGGCTGGTATAAGCCAACACTCAGGGATAACAAACAGAAGAAAATATTGTCCAGTTCTGAGCTGTGCAAATTTATTAAAAATATTGTGCAAGGGTACATAGAGCAGAATACAAGAAAGGCTACATGTTTCAGATGTGCATGACACTCTTAGTCATACTGTATGAATAAGTGTGTCATGCACACCTGAAATGGGCAACTCCTTCCTTGTTTCCTGCTGTATGTATCCTTGCACTATATTTTGAACAAGTTCGCGTAACCTTTTTTCATGTCGCAGTGTGAGACCATTCTCTACAATACCAAACCAAAGTGGCCGTGCAGCCTTAGCCACAAAGTGGGCAGAGAGACTCCGATTAACAGCAGGGGAACTTGCAACCCAATCCAGTTCTCCAATGTCTAGTGACAATAAACCCAAATGCTGCATGTAGAATCCAAGATTGATCTGAAGAACAATTAAATAGAATTGACAACTTGGTAAGCGATGCCGGTGTATGTGCAGACTGTTGAGACCCAATTAGCTCCTAGCAGGCTATAACTACCCCTCCCCCTTACTACAATAATTAATTAAATAATAACTGACACAACAACAATTCAACTTTTCCGTGGGTGGGAATCGGCCACAGCTTTATTTATAAAATTACTTATATAAATAACAATTTAACTGTAACAAAGACACCGATTGGCTTCTTACCAACCCGAGAGGTGCTGCCACACCGTCCTGTGTGGAGGTCTACCCCGGGTTGACCCCGCTTTCACCGTCTTCTTACCGCCCAGCTGTGACTTACAATAAACAGAGATACAAAAAGGGAGGGAGGGAGGGCAAAACTCCGGGTCCTGGGCAGATTGAGGGGGGAAGGGAGGCACCACAGCTATAAATACCCAGGGGAGGGCCCCTGAAAGCCCGGGAAACTATTAAACCCCTGATTGGTGCACTCCTTCCCCCCTACCCATGGGACATACCACTGTAGCCACTGGCAAATTTTACAGGCGGGGGAGGGGGCTAAAAAACCTTGCCTGTACATTTCTTAACCCCTTAACTGCTCACCAGTCAGGGGGCAAGCTAGTTATGCACAGCTTGCCCCTCCATATAACAAGGAAATGTAATTATAATACTTATCAACAGTTCTGAAATTAAAGGCTGCAAATAGGGCACACTTTGTGTAAACCCTGGCCAACGAGAGTATTTGGGGGGCATTTTGTGGTGGGACTTAACTGTCACAATTTTGGCGTTTTAAAATGTTGGCACGTGAATTCTTTGCCGTTCACCGTACGGGAACATTAACCTATTAATAGTTCAAATATTTACGCACCTGGCGATACCAAATATATTTATACATTTTTTTTACTTCTATTTTTACACTTTAACCCCTTAACAACCAAGGACGTATATTTACGTCCTTGGCCGGCTTCCGCGATATAACGCAGGGTCACGCGGTGACCCTGCGTCATATCAGGTCGGTCCGGCATGTATGTGAAGCCGGGACCCAGGGCTAATAGCGCATGGCAGCGATCGCGGTGCAGCGCGATATTAACCCTTTAGATGCGACGTTCAAAGTTGAACACCGCGTCTAAAACGAAAGTGAAAGCTTCCAGGCTGCTCAGTGGGGCTGATCGGGACCACCGCAGTGAGCGGAGGTCCTCTTACCTGCCTCCGGCGTGTCCCTTCGGCGATTGATTGCTCCAAGCCTGAGATGCAAGCTTGAGCAATCGAACGCCGATAACACTGATCACTGCAAAGCTATGGCGTTGCAGTGAACAGTGTATAAGATCAGTGTGTGCAGTGTTATAGCCCCCTATGGGAGCTATAACACTGCAAAAATAATTTTTTTTTTAAAGTTAATAAATGTGATTTAACACTTTCCTTAAAGGAGACCTCCAGGATAATAAAATTATGTAAAATCTACTCCATTAGGTAAAGTTATAAGTTTGCAATACACTTACATTATCCCTCTTGCACTCTTTGTCTGTTCCCATGCTTTTTTTGCTCCGACAGGAAGTGTTATAGGTGCATTCGAACTTTGATTTTCAACCACCATTCATTCCTATTGCGGCGGCCATCTTGTGGTCGAAGTTTCAGCTTTCCCGGCATACTACGGGACAGTTCTATGCCTCCCGTCCCCGAACTCAGCCACTCCCAACTGTTGATATTTATTTGCACAGCCGTCATTGGCTGAGCCCTTCTAGCTTACTCCCGATCCACAGTCCGATTGCAGTGCTGCCGCAGCGCAGCCACAGAGGGCTCAGTGCTGTTACGTCAGTGTAAGAGCAGTGAGCCAACCAGCGTTCACCCCACACGCATGCTCTGTGTAAGCTAATAATCTCGGAAGCTTACAGACTTCGGCCGGAGCTCTGCGCCTGCGCAATTCATTCAGCGCAGAAGAGGGTGGGCTTACATATTAAATAGATGGGAGTGAGCGAGAGGGCGGTGAAGAGATTACAGGAAGCTAACGCAGGGACTCATGGGACGTGGCGGCCATATTCATGACGTCACAGGCACTTTCGGCAGCGATTTTGGAAGAACGGCTGGACCAATTTTTGTTAAATAAAGTTTCATGCATAGGTGAGTAAATTATCTTTAGTATGAGAGGAAGTTATTTTTTGATTTTTCCATACTGGAGTTATCCTTTAATAAAAGTTCAAATCACCCCCCTTTTCCCCTAAAAATAAAAACACCATGTAAATAAAAATATATAAACATATGTGGTATCGCCGCATGCATAAATGTCTGAACTATAAAAATATATAAATAATTAAACTGCACGGTCAATGGCGTACACGCAAAAAAATTCCAAAGTCCAAAATAACGTATTTTTGGTTGCTTTTTATATCATGAAAAAATGAATAAAAAGTGATAAAAAAAAAAAGATCAATGCAAAAATGGTACCTCTAAAAACATCCGGCGCAAACACGGCGCAAAAAATGAGCCCTCATACCGCCCCATACACGGAAAAATTAAAAAGTTATAGGGGTCAGAAGATGACAATTTTAAACGTATAAATTTCCGTGCATGTAGTTATGATTTTTTTCAGAAGTACACCAAAATCAAACCTATAAAAGTAGGGTATCATTTTAATTGAATGGACCTACAGAATAAATATCAGGTGTCATTTTTAGTGAAAAATGTACTGCATAGAAACGGAAGCCCCCAAATTTACAAAATGGCGTTTTTTCTTCAATTTAGTCGCACAATGATTTTTTTTCCATTTCACTGTAGATTTTTGGGTAAAATGACTGATGTCACTGCAAATCAGAATTAGTGGCGCAAAAAAATAAGCCATCATATGGATTTTTAGGTGCAAAATTGAAAGGCTTATGATTTTTAAAAGGTGAGGAGGAAAAAACGGAAGTGCAAAAACCGAAAAAACCTCAGTCCTTATGGGGCTAATAGTCCCCATAGGGCACTATCTATAGCAATCACTTGATTGCTCATACTGTTCAGTGCTATGCATAGGGCATAGCATTGATTACTGGTATCCGTGATCTTCTGCTCAATCTCAGACCAGAGCAGAAGACCCGGGGAGACGGCCGGAGGCAGGTGAGGGGACCTCCGGCCGCCATGCTGGATGATCAGATCCCCGTGGATCCATTTTAGTGACCGCACTTATGCAGATGCCGTGATTTGTATTGATCACGGCATCTGAGGGGTTAATGGCGCACATCAGCGCGATCGCTGATGTGTGCCGTTACCGGTGGTGCGCATGACCCGAGCATCGGACTGATGCTCGTGGTCATGTACAGGACATAAATGTACATTTTGGTGCGTTAAGTACCACCGTGCCAGGACATACATTTATTTCCTGTGTCGTTAAGGGTTTAAAGAAGTCCCCAATGTACCCATCCGGGCCGGGCACCTTGTGAGCCTTCAGGGCCTTTACCACTCTCCAACTCCTCCTCAGAGATCAGCACATTAAGGCGCTGTCTATCGTCAACGTCTAGCCAGGGTAGGTCAGACATGAGGAGGAGGTCGGAGTGGAGTAAAGGTCACTTAAATTTTTTTTGAGGAGCATGTTAATGTGTTTAGGGTCCCGCTGCAGAATCCCCCCCAATCACGGAGCATCGGGATATGGCAAGGTGGAATCCTGCCCTTGGCGAATCTTGCCAGTAAGCGACCAGGTTTATTACCAAATCTAAATAGGGATGCATCAAAATGGGAGCGGTTCAGATTCTCCTTCCTGTCAAGCCACATGTCAGGCCCAACAAGGCCTGGTTTTGGAATCCTACATGTGTATTATAATTGTATTTGTGTATAATGTATAATCTAAGGCATGGGTGAGGGTTCATTCAGACTGTACATTTGTTTTTGTGTATTCCAGTTTTATTGGGGGGTCTGTCTGCCTGTGTTATGCTTTTGAAGTCAAAAGCCTTTGTAGCAGCAGGATGTGGGATGTCTCTGGTCCCATCATAAAATCAAAATCACATAAGGGACCTGCAAGAGAGATGCCCCCACCTGGTGGGATCAGAGGGGGTGGTGGAGTTTTTTCCCTCTTAAAAAGCCAATATAGAACTGAGATGCTGGACAAACCTTTGTTCAAGCCTGTGGCAAAAGGCCTCACAAGGACTGCTATACCATTATGCTGTAAGGACTTTATTTTTGTTTTCTGAACTTGTCTTGCTGAACTCTTTTTTATATATTTTTGTACCTGTATGTCATTTGTTTATTTTATACGTAGGACTGTGATACGGTTTATCAGATTGTTTAATTAATCAGCTATGGTCATTGATGTCTAAATATAGGAGCTCACCTTTCTGAAGGAAGCTCTGGTGAAATACATTTATCAAAGGGTTGATTTGGTGACTTGCTGGGACTAGTAGTGGATATCCAGAGGTCTAGTGGCTTTAACCCTTGCAACATCACACACTCTCTAGCGTCTTGGCTGGACCGATGGGGTGTGATCGTGACAACTGGTGGCAGCATTGGGATATATTTAGAGATTTTTAGTGCTTGCTGGATTTTAGCTGTAAGGAAATCTTAGCACTAAAAAGAAATTGCATACATATTCTTGTGTGTAAATTCCAAAGACAGAGCTCAGTGCTGGCTTAAAAGACATCAAAAAAGAGTGCAAGACTGTTCTGCCCTCCCCATCTCCTGTTTTACCTCCTCTGTCTCATCTCGGAAATATGGAGGCATATTGCAAGCAGTCCAAGACTGCACTGGAGCTAGTGTGCCAAGAAAAGGAGATCTCTACTGCGGGAAAGAACAAGGAACAACTTATTGCTGATCTTTTGGAGTTTGATGCTCATGCAGCAGAGCTGAGTGACATGAGACAAAGTCCTACAGCTGGAACTGCCATCCAAGGACTGATATCTCCTGGGGCAACATTACTCCCTATCAGGACAGTACTCCACATGAGGCCTTGGACTCTTATTTGCGGACTGCCTTACAACACCCTGGGAATGTGGATGTTAATATGAAACTTCAACTACTTCTCCAGTACCAAACTGCAGAGAGAGAGGCACGAGCCGCAGAGAGAGAGGCGGCAGAAAGAGAGGCCCAGCGGAGGCATGAACTGTAGGTTCTGAGGCTGAGAGGGGATGCTTTATCTGCACACAGTGATGTGCAGGATCAAGGAGACCACAAACCTCTCTTGGAACATTCTCCCATGTTGGAGAAAGATGGCGATCTGGATGTGTTCCTGAGGGGATTTGAAAAGGTTTGCCGGCAGTTCCATCTACCTAAGGAACAGTGGGGACAATGTCTAACCCTACGGTTGTGAGGGAAAGCTCTGGATGTGTTTGCTTCTCTTCCCTCTGAAAGTGACCAGGACTATGAGGCAATAAAATCTGCACTGCTAAAAAGTTTTATTCTGACTCCAGAGGCTTATCGGAAAATATTTGGGACTTTGCAACAAAGCGCCACAGAAAGCTGCACTGAACATGCAGGTCAGCTAAGGACTGCATTCAGGCAATGGACTGGAGGCCTACAAGTCACTACTTGATGGTCCTGGATCAGTTTCTCCAAACACGGAGCTTTGAAGCCAGAGAGTGGATTTTGGACCGCAAGCCCAAGACTGCAACGGAAGCAGCAGAACTAGGAGATGACTTTGCCAATAACCGGGCACCAGCAGCAAAGCGTGGATCTGCACAAGCTGGAGCAAGTACCTGGAGGAGAGCCACACAATCACAAAGCACCACCGGGCCAGCCGGTACATTCATCACCAAAAGCCATCATCACCAAAAGCAACAGGAGCCACACTGGGTCAGGGGGACACCCGACATTGTTACAGATGCAATAAGATTGGGCACCTGAGTACCACTTGCCCCAACAATAAGAATTCTCCACTGGCAGCTACAGCCGTTCTTCTGGTGTCTGGAGCGGTAGAGAAAAGAGGGGATAACCTACAGAGTGTAAGTGTGGGTGAATGGGTGACAGTGGGTTTACGAGATTCTGGAGCCTCATTTACCTTGGTGCGGCCTTAAGTGGTGGATACAGAGGACATCATCCCTGGAAGAACCATGGCTTTAAAAGGAACTGGAGGTGTGCGATCTGGATCTGGGTATCTTGGTTCCGGCAAAGGTTTGCGGGAGGTGGGGGGTCTCTGAGGACATCCCTGTTAATGTTCTGCTGGGGAATGATTGGGGTTGGATGCTCTGTCATTATACTCCGGAGGACACTACCTGCACACCGGATGGGCTAGGAGAGAGACCGGTTGGTTCTGAGATACTGTGCGAGACTTTGTGAGACTGTGAAATGTGATAACTGGGAGGGAGTGCAGGGGATTGATAATTTTTTACCTGTGACTGAACCAGAGATGTTTTCCAAAAGTGAAATGAGGTGTATTGTAAAATGTGATGACAATGAATTACCAATGCCAAAACCTAGTGGAGATGGACTAGGGGGACAGGTTGGTGTGCCCCTGGGGAGATGTAAGGATGAGGGACCAGCAGCAAGTGATATGTCCCAATCCTGTGAGCCTAAGATGGCCGAGGAAGAGGAGGAGGGAAGGAGTGATGGGCCTGTAACATTATGTCTGGAACTGAGGGGGAGGTAGGTAAACCCAAGGGAGGCATACCAATGGTGGCAGTGGTAACATGTCAGCAGCATGCCAGGGCTGCAGCTGTAAAAAGAAGGGAGGATGGTGATGAAAGGGGCAAGCTGTGTGACTTGCAAGCCAAAGCAGAGGAAGGTGGAGATGCTAGTTCACCTGAGGGAATTGTGCTCCCTGATGCCATGAGATAGGGGAGGGCAATGAGCATTTCCGGGAAGCTCTGCACAGTGACCCTTCCCTTGGGCTGAGACAACGTGCTGAACAGCCAGGTGCAGACACAGATGGCCATCGGGTATATTGGGAAAACAATATCTTGTACTGGGAGTCCCTTTCCAAAGGCATGCTAGGGCCCCAGGAGAGAGATAGGCAGTTAGTAGTTCCTAGGCAGTACAGGAAAGAGCTGCTAAGCTAGCCCATGAGACCCCCCCCCCCCGGCAGGACATTTGGGAGTGGCCAAGACAAAGTCCAGGTTGGCACACAATTTCTACTGGTATGCTATTGGTACTGCTGTTGCAATTTACTGTAGATCCTGTCATGTCTGCTGAAGGGTGGGTAAGCCTGGGGATGTTACTCGTGTTCCCCTAATGTACCTTTTGAACAAGTGGCAGTGGATATTTTGGGGCCTCCAGCTATACCCAGCAGAACTGGGAAACAAGTTATTCTTACTGTGGGGGATTATGCAACCAGGTACCCTGAGGCTGTTGCCTTATCCTCCATCCGGGCAGATAAGGTGGCAGATGCTCTGATCAGTATATTCTGCAGGGTGGGGTTCCCCAGAGAAATGCTCACTGATCAGGGCACACAGTTCATGTCCAATCTAATGCAAAGTCTGTGTAAGAAGGTGCATGTATGTTAGGATTCAGCAGGCTGAATGTGGATCCTCTGTGTCAGCGAGGGATTGGCATGGACCGTGTCGGTGGACCGGTTCTAGGTTGCTACTGGTATTCACCAGAGCCCGCCGCAAAGCGGGATGGTCTTGCTGCGGCGGTAGCAACCAGGTCGTATCCACCGGCAATGGCTCAACCTCGCTGACTGCTAAGAAGGCGTGGGACAGAAGGACTAGACAGAGGCAAGGTCAGACGTAGCAGAAGGTCGGGGCAGGCGGCAAGGATCGTAGTCAATGGCGATAGCAAGAGGTCAGGAACACTGGTAAGGCAAACACTATAAACGCTTTCTCTGGCACAAGGCAACAAAATCCGGCAAGGAAGTGAAGAGGAAGTGAGGTTAAATAGGCAGGGAGCAGGTGGAGGCTAATTAGTCCGATTGGGCCAGGCACCAATCATTGGTGCACTGGCCCTTTAAATCTTAGAGAGCTGGCGCGCACGCGCGCCCTAAAGAGCGGATCGGGACAGGTGAGCCGGGGACCGGGACAGGTGAGTGACTTGGGATGCGATTCGCGAGCGGGCGTGTCCCGCTATGCGAATCGCATCCCCGCCGGTAGTGTCAGTGCAGCGCTCCCGGTCAGCGGGTCTGACCGGGGCGCTGCAGAGAGACTAACGCCGCGAGCGCTCCGGAGAGGAGCAGGGACCCGGAGCGCTCGGCGTAACAATGTACAGCACTTGGTAGGTTTTGTGGTGGAGTATGTTCAGAGATTCAGGGACAGGATGCAGGCGTTGACTGGTACATGACAACCTCACAGCAGCACAGTCCAGGCAGAAGTACTGGTATGTTTTACAATCTTTTTATTGGGTTTTTCAAAACATAAACATAACAGACATTTATAACATAGTTAAACAGTCATGACATCTCTTACATGGGAGTATCCATCACAAAATATAATATACATGCATATTACAAGGATATTATTGCAAGATTATGTCTAGGCGCTATATAAATAAATAAGTATGCGACAATCAACCCTTCAATAGTAAGTTATGTAGTATGATCCGCAATACAAGGGACCGGGTCTATGAAGTGGGACAGAAGGTAATGGTTCCGAACCCCATCAGGCAGAATAAGTTGCAGGCTGCCTGGGAGGGTCCCTTCCCCATTTTGCAGTGCCTAGAATCCACCAGCAGGGCAAATGTAAATAAACCCCATAAGGCAAATAAGTAAGGGGCAACCAACATGACCCACCCTGAGAATCGGAAGCTACCACCCTCCCAGCTATTCCGTACCACCTTCAACTCATTAGCTCAAAGATGAAGAAGGGGATAAGCAGAGACTTATGCCTAGTAACCCTTTGAGGAGTCATACAATCATTGGCTGCACAATAGGTTAAACAATTAATGAGCACATTCACATATACATCAGAACAAGAACAACATAGGTAAAGTATAATTTTTTTTTCTCCCCACCGTTTGCTTTCTGCCCCCCTCCCCTATCACTCCCCCTCCCCGTGTAAACTAATTATGCATTAGACCCCAACATCTCCCCTCCCCTTCCCTCCCGATCCTGCTAACCCCGCCATATCCCCCCAGTTTATCCCCCTATCCATGACCCCTATAAGAAACATGTGGTTAAGCTAAAAACCCTCTAACTTGTATAATGTGCAGCCAAAACAATAATCAAAAGTCTCGGTACATGATCATGAGAACATCACCTGTCGTCAGGAAGCTGGTCAGGGCACAACGTCTGTAGGAATCACAGGGATGATCGAGGAAAGGCAACCGAAGTAGAAGTCCCATCAATGACATATCAGTGAGGCGATCACCCCTTCGCTGTATCCTGCAAAGCCCATTCAGGGGATCCAGGACGGTCAACATTCACCCAGGTAGAGTCCCCAGATCTCCGTCTTTGGGGGTCTCGGGGAAGATGGATGACAATAACTGCCGGAGCCTCCTGGATCATGGAGGTGTGATGGTGAGTATCCCGGCCGCCTTGTCAGAGATGAAGAAGGGGGATCCAGCCAGAGTTGGGAGGATAAGCCAAAATTTAACTCTTCCTTGGCCTCCTTTGGTGAACCACTGAGCCATCCGGAAAAAACACTTGCAAGAGTGCAGGGTACATCAGGGCGAATCGGATCTGTTTGTGGAACAGTGCGGTGCATATGGAGAACAGCTTACATTTTCTCGTTACCTCCGCAGAGTAGTCCCCAAACACCAGTAGCCGCGCATTAGCATAGCGAAGTCCCACTCTATGGGGAACGAAAAGCTCTGAGGATAGCCATCTTATCTGTGAAATCTAGGTACTTCACTATTACTTGTCTTGGCCTGGATCTTTGTTGTAGCTCCTGGGGCACCCTGTGGTCATGAGTGGGACGTAGATCGGGGCCCAAGCGATGAGCCCGTACAACTTTACAGGGGTGGCCTAGACCCAGCATACAGGTTAAGGTAGATTCACAGAACTTATGCAAGTCCCTGGCTGGTACTGACTCCGGCAGGCCCACCACTCTCAAGTTACTGCAGCAGGACCTGTTCTCCAGGTCTTCCACCTTGTCCCACAGCCTGCGGAATTCACTCTCAAGCACCTGTAGTTTATTGCCGGTACCTTCCTCAGTCGTCTCCAGGGCACCAACACGTGTCTCCACTGCTGAAAGCCTCTCGCCATGTGGTTCAGAGGTGCGCTGCAAATCTTGCATAGAAGCCTGCACCGTGGCCACCAGAATTTCCTGGACTTTGGGGGCAATATTTCTGGCCATCACAGCCTCCAAGCGGTCATATTCCAGAGCTGGAGAATCGGAATCGGGGCCATCTGCATCACCACCGGGAGGCCAGCTAGCCGGGGAGGACACGCGGCTTGGAGCAGGAGAGCGATTTTTGTGACCCATCCGGAGTAAGTGACGTCCTTTACACTCCCTGGACGCTGCCAGACCGATTAGGGAGCTCCGGGAGGTTACATTGCGGATAAATAGGGTCTATAATCTGTTTGCAGGAGCGGAGCTGTGCTGCACTGTGTCTTCTCAGCAAGGAGCCGAAACCGGTAGTTTCCTGATAAGTATTATCCTGCAATCCATTGTACTAGTTTAGTAGCTCTTTTCTGAACTCTTTTGGGGAGATTTATCAAAACCTGTGCAGAGAAAAAGTTGCCCCGTTGCTCATAGCAACCAATATGCTTGCTGCTTTCATTTTTAACAAGGGCTATGAAAAATGAAAGAAGCGAGCTGATTGGTTGCTATAAGCAACTTTTCCTCTGAATAGGTTGTGATAAATCTCCCCCATATATACTTCTGGAGATATGGCCTCCAGTTCTCTAGAGTTCTGACCATTCCTCTATTTTACCTAAATCCTTTTCCATTTGGTGTATTCCTCTAGGAACGTCAATCCTGTTACAAATCTTTGTGTCATCAACAAAAAGAACACTACCTAACCATCGGGACCTTCTGCAATATCACTGATAAACATATTGAACAGAATGGGTCCCAGTACAGATCCCTGAGGTGCCCACTGGTAACAAGACCAATGCCAAAATACTACAAGGTTGCAGATGAATGTGTTTGATTTTATCATACTTTTTTTTTTTTTTTTGTCATGATTTCGTACAGAACATGGCAAAAATAGCAACAAAGACGAAGTATGAATACACCCAATGGCTTGGCTTAACATTCGATATGAATATTTCTGCATATCTACTGCCTTTCTGCAATCTCCTACTGATGCAAATCTCACATTCAACCTAGTTTCCAAGCTTTGGATAGGTCATCAATACCTAATCTTTGGGGTGCTGATACCAGCCAGTCGGCACCCCCAATGGTCAACTGTTAAGAAAAGCCGCTTCACCTAGATGTACACCTTGAACAGAGCAGAAAGCAGGTGGCTCTATTCATTGTGTTGTGGCCACAATGAATAGAGCAGCTCAGCTCCCATTGAAGTGAATGGAAGGTGAGTTGCAGTCACCCAGTACAGCCAATACATAGCCATGTGTACATCTGGGCACAGCAGCTGATTATTGGGGATGTTGGCACCCCACCCATTAGAGATTGGTTACCTATACCCATTCAGGGTGTTTAACAACCAGGGTGCCTCCAGCTGTTACAAGACTACAACTCCCAGCATGTTCCGGACAGCCAAAGACTGTACCATCTAGGTATAGCTCAATTATGTAGTCATCAGGGACGTGCACAGACATTTTGGGGAGCAAGGACACAAGTACAAAAAGGGCACTAATTATAAAAAATAAAAATAAATCTATAAAAAAAGTTTGTAAAAAACAAAAAATTACATATGTTCACACAACACAGTTCCACGGAGTTCCATTTCCAATCAGTGAGAGCATAATAGGGCAGATCCATTAAAAGGGAAGGGGCTCAAGCTCCCTTTTAAGTCATAGGGGGAGATTTATCAAAACCTGTGCAAAGGAAAAGTTGCCCATAGCAACCAATCAGATCGCTTCTTTCATTTTGCACAGGCCTTATTAAAAATGAAAGAAGCAATCTGATTGGTTGCTATGGGCAACTGGGCAACTTTTCCTCTGGACAGGTTTTGATAAATCTCCCCCTATGTGTGCAAGTCCCTGGTAGCTATGACCAGCTACAGTACACTACATTATGCAGTCACCATCTAGTGTACATGGGGCCTCCTGACTCTTCCCCCATCTGATGATGCCTGGGGAGACATGGTTATGGCTGTCTAATTTCAACATGCCCTATCATTCCTTTCTTTAGGTTTCTGCCAGCGGCATACCCCCCTCATCTCACTCAAAACACATGCATGTTCATCCAAGTATGTGTGGTACCTTGGTGGGGGTATAGGGTAGTTGGGGTGTTGCGGTTCTTGAATAATAAAGGGCGCTGTTAACCCTTGTCACTCGTGACTCCAGGGTGAGGGGTAAATACTGTAATGGTGCTGGACCTATCGCCACCCTTCCCAAGAACGATAGGTGAATGTGTGGTGATAGGTGATGCTCCGACACCCAACCATGGGAAACCTGAGGGGAATTGTTGAAAGGTGCCTGCAACCCGAAGGTCCGATCCTTTGGCAATTGGTCGTGTCGGCCCATCATCAGAAAAAGGGCATATACCCTGTAGAACAATGGACAGTGTTATTGTAAATTTCTAGGAGTTCAGGCAACAACTGGGGCCACTCTTCGTGCTTTGAGACAGAGGCAGCTCTGAGCATTTGGATGAACACTTGATTGAGCCTCTCGCAGAGCCCATTCCCTTGGGGATGGTAGGCCGTCGTCCGGAGCTTCTTGCAGTCATGCAACTGGCAAAGTTCTTGGAACAACTGGGCTTCAAAGGTGGTTACCCGATCCGTGAGGACCGATTCGGGACATCCCAGAGGTTGGATCCAATGACGATAGAAGAGCTGAGCAGCGGTCTTGGCGGTAAGATCCTTGACAGGGACCACGACCACCCACTTGGAGTAATGATGGTTAGAGCATGACAATAGCCAGATCCAGTGGGGGCCAGCTTCACATGATCCAAGGCAACAATCTGGTTCAGCCTCTCCGTACAGATGGGATGTAAAGGGGCCCTTGCTTCCCTTCGGGGATTCTTGATAACATTGCACACGGAGCATTTGGCACACCATTTCTCGATGTCTCCCCGCATCCCTATCCAGTAAAATCTTCTTCTGATGGTGGCCTCCGTCTTATGGACCCCGAAGTGTCCGGATTGATCATGATAGTCATTCAGGACCATGGCTGCATCTCTTCTAGGGACCACAATCTGATGTATGCGCTCTCCGGAAACTGGGTCTAGGGAATTTCGGTAGACCAACCCCTTGTGCAGGAACAGGCGATTCCTCTGCCGCCACAGCCGCTTCAATTCAAAGTCCCCATGCGTCTTGCGCAGCTGAGTGGGAACTTTCTTGTGGAGGCAATAGTCTAAGAGGTCCCCGATAACCCGGCTTTCATCCTGAAGTGTCTTCCATGTGGATAAATCTTCAGGGACTTTGGGAGATTCAGATCAGTCACCCTCCTGGGCAGTTAGAGCACTCTGGCTCACGAACCTTCGGTAGAAGGGCGGCATCTCCACATCTTCCCACACATCTTCAGCAGGAGGCGCTTCCCCCGGAGCCATGCAAAAAAGTACATCTGCATTAACATTAGTTTTTCCACTGTGGTACTTGATGTTGAAATCATAGTTGGCCAACTGAGAGGCCCAGCGCTGTTCAAGAGCCCCCAACTTAGCAGTGTTCAAGGGGTAGTTATCAGTGTAGACCGAAAAGGGAGTAGCAGCCAGATAGTCTTTAAACTTCTCAGTAATGTCCCAGACCAGGGCCAGGAGCTCCAGTTTGAAGGAGCTGCAGTTAGCATCATTCTTCTCGGCGCCTCGGAGATGTCGGCTGGCGTAGGCAATTACTCTCTCTCATTGCCATCTTGCACCTGAGATAAGACTGCTCCCAGACCTTCGACACTAGCGTTTGTATATAAACGGAACGGCAGGCTGTAGTCAGGATACACCAAAATGGGGGGTTCCGTGAGGAGGTACTTCAGGGCTCGGAAGGCATCTTCTTGTTCTTCGGCCCACTGTATGGGTAGCCTCCCATTATAATTCTCCAGGGCAGTCCCTCTCAGTAACTCAGTTAAGGGCCCAGCAATTTGAGCAAAGTGGGGGATGAAGCGTCGGTAATAACCGGCAAATCCCGGGAAGCTTCGGACGTCTCGCACTGTCCTGGGGGTAGGCCACTCTTTCATAGCACTCACTTTGTCCGGATCAGGCTGGACTCCTTGAGCACTGACGACATGTCCCAGATAGTGTACTTGTGGCTTTAGCAAGTGACACTTGGAGGGTTTAACCTTGAGGCCATGTTGGATAAGGACTTGGAAAACTTCTTTCAGGTGGTCCAGGTGTTCCTGATATGTTCGGGAATAGACGATGATGTCATCTAGATACAACAGAACACTTTGGAAGTTAAGATGTCCTAAACATCACTCCATTAAGCGTTGGAAAGTAGCCGGTGCATTGCACAGTCCAAAGGGCATATTTTTGAACTCGAAGAGTCCCATGGGGGTCACAAATGCTGTCTTCTCTCTATCCTCCTTCGCCATTGGCACCTGCCAGTAACCGCTCGTCAAGTCCAGTGTGGAAAAGTAGGCGGCAGACCCCAGTGCAGTCAAGGATTCTTCAATACGGGGAAGAGGATAGGCATCCATGTGAGTTATGTCGTTCAATTTCCGTTAATCTACGCAAAAGCGGATAGTCCCATCTTTTTTCTTCACCAGGACCAAAGGTGCGGCACAAGGACTCTGGCTTTCTTGGATGATATCAGCCTCTTTCATCTCCACGAGCATTTTCTTTATGGTCTGATACAAGGACTCTGGCTTTCTTGGATGATATCAGCCTCTTTCATCTCCACGAGCATTTTCTTTATGGTCTGATACATTCCAGTTGCTTGGGGGTATCTTCGTCTCCTATTTGTAGTTGGCCCCACCAAGGTAGACTAACGGCACGTATATCTTGGATCCTTACTCGACAGATTTCTCTTTGATGATTCCCAAACTTCTGTTCTGCTTGGAGGATTTTGAGGTGGTGTTGGGCAGCTCGCCGGCCTGGAAGTGACAAATGAGGGAGAGATGCATGCAGTGCACAGACAATATAATCAAAACAGTGCCTCATGATATTCATTCCTAAGATGAAGTCAGCTGCCCCTTCATCCCTAACATTAGTAACAATCACACCCTGCCTTTCTAACACATGCTGTCCCACCTTCACCGTGGGCTCCCAGTAGCCATGCCTGGGTTCTGGTTTCCTGTTCCCTGTGATTACTCTAAACTCTGCTTTCTTAGGTTCACACAACCTTTCTGGACCCCAATACTTATAGAAAACCCCCTGCGGAATAGTGGACACCTGAGACCCCGTATCTATCAGAGCTTGTAACTGGATACCTTCAACTATCACCTGTACATAGGGACAAGGAGCAACATACATAGACAGTCCTTTCTTGTCGCTGGTTAGTTCTGGACCTTCAGCAGCGGTCCTCGACCCCAGGGGACGCCCGTTTAAAGCCCAGCATTGGCTCTTCCAGTGTCCATTCTGGTTACAATAACTACAGACAGGTCTCTGACTTCCAGGTGGTCTCACAGGAGGGGTATTAGGTGGATCAGCAGGGCGGGGGTCAGGTTTCTTAGGTGGCCGTGTTGCAGATCTAGAAGGATTGGGCCGCACAGCCATTTCTTTAAAGGCCTTGGCTAACTGCTCAATGTCCTGCTTAATGTCTTGTAGGTCAGCTGTCCAAGGACTAGAAGAAGGTGTTGGCAGGGCAGGCTGAGAATGGACAGGTGGCTGGGGCAAGGGCCCCGAAGATTCTGTAGTGGGAACATTAGCCTCCTCTGTCTGGGGTCCTGATTCTATCCCTTTAACCGTTAGTCTCTTAAAAGCTGGGAAAGCCATGTCGGGATTTTGCATTGCCAGCATCCTAAGTTGGGCTTTGTCCCATTTGTTCAGTGCCCCTTCTATAAAACGGTCCATCAGTACTCGGTTGCCCTGATCGGTCGTGATGCCGTCCAACTTCTGTACCGCCTCTAATACGCTCTGTAAAGCTACTGCATATGCCCTGAGAGTCTCACCTGGTTTCTGACGTCGCTCATATAGTCTGAGGTGTACCTCCGAGGGAGAATGAGATTCAAACACCTGAGAAAGTCCTTCAAAAATCTGTCCCACTGTGGCTTTGTCAGCCGCTGGCCAGGTGCGAAGTTCCTCCAAGGTGGGTCCCTGGAGCTGTCCCAGAAGTAACTGTATCTGTTGATGAGGCGGTAATGCATAAAATCCAAAGAGGCTGTAGAACTTCTCTTTAAAGTCTCTCAATGTGAAAGGGTCACCATTGTAGGTGGGAAGCACAGGATTCCCCAAGAAGTCAGGTGCAGTAACAGGGGCTCCCAACACATAGGGAGAGACTGGAGGTGGACTTGCTGGATTCTGCTCCGCCTGTGACGAAGGTCTTGCTGGAATCACAGGGAGAGCACGTTTTTGTGAGGTAGAAAGTGTTGGTGAAGTCAGCAACACCCTTCTAACTAGGGGTGGAGACCCCATTGGTGGGGTCACTGGAGCATTGCCCCCTTGCTGCTCGGATGGGGACTGTGGCGTTGTAGGTTCGGACATCTTTGTATTTGGTATGCTGGCCCTTTAAATAAATCTTGAATTCCTAGGTCCCGAGGAGATACGCAGTTGTTCTCTAATCTGGAACTTGAGAGCGTAGATTTCAAATTTGAGAGCGGTGACTTGAAACTCAATAGCCTTTAGTTGAAAATTCAGCTGAAGCTGATCGGCAGCTGAAGTGACTCTATATAGGACTTCAATTTGGCAATCTGGTGTCTGAGTTTCGTACTGTTCCGGCTCCTTACAACTTCCAACCCGCTGTCGCACTCTGCGCCTTTTCCCGCGCTGAACTATCTCTCTTTTTTGGTCTCCGGCACTAGACTCCAACAAAATGGCCGCCACAGCACCGAGGGCTTCGGTGGACGGGGTCTCTGGATCACGTGCGCAGGAAGGCCCCGCGCTAACTTCAGCTCTTTCTCTCACAACTTGTAACTCCGCTGTACTCTTCGCCTCCCCCCTTACTTTACATGCACACTTCCTCCACACAGCACCATGCGCGCAACCCCTTACTCCGGAGTATAAATCACAGTACATGAATAAAGTTCGTTACTTGGGGGGAGTACACTTTCACCAGTGGACACAGCAGCAGGCACACACCCGAATCCTGTTCGTGCGACGCCAAAAGGGCTTTGTGGTAGGGCCTTGGGGGTGTAGTGTAGCTGGAGTGTTGCTTCAGTATATGAGGGGTTAATGTAACCCCTGTCACTCGTGACGCCAGGGTGAGGTAAATCTTCGGCCTATCGCCACCCTTCCCAGAAACGATAGGTGCGTGCTTGAATGAATGAAGGTCCACAATAAGGATGAACTTGAACTTGTATAAACTTTACTGAGGTACTTGCGGTACATCCAATTAACAGCAACAGTCTTAGCAATACAGTCTCTATACAGCACGGCAGTGATTGACGGATGCCGCGGACCATTGACTTATCCAAAGGATTATTAGAATTAGGATTGATACAGAGATTCGTCCGGATTTAGGGGTCTGTTTAGGTCCGGTGATCTTGCAGACTTAACAGGGATTGAGTTAACTCACAGTTTTGTAAGATGGCCGTTGCCGCAAGGCTTGGGCCTAGTCACTGCTGACAACAGCTGCGCAGATCCTCCTCCATCAGCAGCCAACGAGGAAAGACAGAGAATAATGGCCGCCGCTCCCTTATATGGGCAGGGCCGTTTTGGATTGGTCCGTGTCAGCTGTCACTCACCGTTACAATGCATGGTGGGCGATCACCTGACTTCCTCCAAAGGTCCTTGAACCATAAAACATAGAGTTTTGGAACGCATCACGTGACCCGCAGGTCCTGCGACACTACAACAAGGTAAGTACACTTTATCTACATATTTACACATTGAATTTGAATAATTTTAACTATTCAAGGGGTGACAAGGGGCTAACTATTGATGAGAACCCCACCGGTACCTAGGGACTCTGACTTTGGGGACCTCACCACAAGGTAACGGATGCAATCCGGTACCGGGACACCACAAATGCGTAATAAATGGATTGTCCACAACCACTGTCAACTGAAACCTGAAGGAACTTTTACTGAAGATTTTCTGAAGCAGACAATAGCAATAATAGTCCATGAACAAAGTCTATTTGTATCTGAGCAGCGATTGACAGTTGGTTGAGATCAGGTAAGCTCAGTTTAGCTTTAGGAGGATTCCGTTGCATAGATCCGCTGGATTTAGGGGTGCGCATAGGTCCAGTGGTCTTGCGGTGAGTAGCGGGGAATTAGATATCTATAACCTCGGTGATGTAGGCCGAGGCCGCAAGGCTTTGGCCTAGTAACTGTACTTGAAAGTTGCGGAGGTCCTACCTCATTCAGTGACAGCAACCCAAGAGAGAAGAGAGTGATTAATGGCCGCAGCTCCCTTATATGGGCATGGGCGGGCCGTTTTGGATCGGTCTGAAACAACTGTCACTCACCGTTACACGGCATTATGGGATAACACGTGACTCAAGAACCACCTAAGGTCCTTCAACACACCATAGAGTTCTGAACCATGTCACATGACCCGCAGGTCCTGCGACGCTACAACAAGTGAGTAACACCATATACATATTTTACATAGATAATATTTATAAATATCAAGTTACTAAGGGGTGACTAGGGGTTAATTAGGGACGCGAACCCCGACAGTCCTAGGGACTCTGACTTTGGGGACTAATAACGAAGGTACAGTATGAAATATGGTGCCGGGACACCACATATGCATGTGTATGGGGGCTGAGATACATTAGTTGTCAATGATATTATCTGTGGAGGAGAATCAAGACCAGAGCCAAGACCTAAATGATCATACAAGGGTATTATAGTGGGATGCATCATGTGAAAACTATTGAGGACACTTATTATACCATATATGCCACTTTTCTTGTGTACAAACGTTTTTGTAAATTTTTTTCCTGTTTCATGCCACTTATGCCAGTGTGTGGAATATTGTCTCCCACAGCATAATACATTTACTTTAATTCTAATCTCACCATATTGTCTTGAATTATAGCAGAAATAAATAGCTGGCATAGATTTTGATGCATAGTTTCACCAAATGTATTAGGGGCCAGAGTCTCTTAATAAACTTGGGACATCATGTTTTTTTTGCTTCAGACTGGCATATAGAATGCTGGTCTATAAATAAATAGATTCCCACCATCCCAGGAGACTTTATTCTATAGGTAGTAGAGCTTTCCAAACAGTGTGTCTCCAGCTGTTGCAAAAATACAACTCCTAGCATGCCCAGACAGCCAAAGGTTACACATGTAAAGGAATAGCTATGAGGAAAGTGAGGTGTCCCGGTACAGGACCTGGTCCTGTCCCTTGTCTAAGGTCCCTGCAGCTAGAGTCCCTCCATGTCTACAGGGCTCTCCTATAGGGCTCACCCCTAGTCGTCTTAAGTGTGTACATATTAGTTTAATGTATAGGAAATATATGTATAGGACCTTAGTGGTCACGTGATACACAGTTGTAATGTATAAGATGCTTAAGGACCTTTGGAGGTTTTGTGATGTACTCAGAGTTCACTGGGTTCATAACTTACAGGTTTGCTGACCAATGAGCTCAGTCCGGCCCCTTAAAGGGCTGTAGTCAATCAATTCACTCTCTTGTTCCTGCACTACAAAGCCAAGCACATCTCATCCGCATCAATTCAATTCAAGCTAGGCCCAAAGCCTAAGAACCTGCAGCCACAAAACGTGAGTTACTCAAAGCTCAAACTACTGAATCCTGTGTGACTACTATCACCTCAAATATTCTAAAATAGTAACACAGTGGCTAGCATCAAAAGCTCATTGCTTCCAAGTCCCAGCAATCCTGTGAGGAGCCTGTATCCCGGTTCACTCTTAAGAGACTGTTATGTTCAATATCGTTGCATAAAATCTGCAAGTAAAGTTTCTTCAGTTTACTTCGGAAAATCTGCTGTGGACATTCCGTTATTTCTCCCTGGCGTTTGTGGGACGGTTGACGGTAGGAACATTACTATTGAGGAAACCGCACCCTGGCATCATGACATTCAAGGATTAATACCACCAGACCATACACTATTACCGCAACACCCTAGACACCATTACTCTCCCGGCACCACTACTCTTTTGGCGTCTCACGAACAGGATATGGTTGTGTGCCTTAAAAAAAACTTTGGTACCCTGACAAAAGCCATAGTCCTCCCCCTATTCAGAAATGTGCTATATGAACTGTCCGGAATTGTCGCATGTAGCGATTAAAATTAAGCCCAGAAGTGTACGGGACTTTGCTGTTGAGATTGTGCTTAACTGGGGCAAACGAAAAGTAAGGGGGGAGGTGATGATTGTCTTTCTGTGGCCATGTGTAAAATTCGCAGCGTAGCCATGCTGCGCTCTCCACTGCAATAAGTACCTGAAAGGGTTAAAAATTTACCAGAGAAGCATGCAAAAATGTCCTGCGCTGGTCTGCAACTCGCCCCTGGGTGTGGACACCAAGTACACGTTGCAATGCCATAGTGGAACTGTAATCTTTTGCTTGTGTTTGCCAGAGTACAGGAAGTCAGAGCTTCACCGATGACGTTCTTCTGGCTGGCGGCCATCTTGTGGTAGCCCCATATAAAAGAAACCACGCGGCCAGACCTCTAGAGTACAGACATGGCGGAGCCCAGTGCTACACGTGAAGAGAGTCCTAAGATGGCGCCGACTCAGAGAAAAGTTGCAGCAGCGCAACTTTTTCAAGATCTTGCCGACCGCTTGCAGCAGTTGTCCCTTGGGGCCGAGGAGGCCTACAACCTTCCCCCGCTACCGGAGGACGACGAGTGGCCGGCTACCCCGGAAGGGGCATCACCTGGGACATCGGAGACGGCATCATCGGTGAGACTGTCCCCTCACCATCGGACATGGGGGTCCTGGGCCGAGATCCCTTCGGAAAACTCGGATGTGAGTACCCCGGCAGAAGCAGATTTCGCTTCCCCATCCAGCCCAGAGAGAGAGGTCCCCCTGTCCCAAGTCACCCTGCCTAGTGCACGCCCGCGCTCACCCCCTCTCCCGAAATGGGTGTTCAGCGACAAGCCTGAGCTGATTCAGTACATGTGGGACCATGTTCTTCCCCAGCCAGGGAAGTCGCATCCACCGGTCCCCACAGCTCATATCGAAAGGGCCCGCAGGGAGGCTGAAATGAACAGCATAATTGAGCAGCTGAAGGCTGAGCACCGAGAGAGATATGGGCAGAAACGCCTCTCATGTGAAGACAAATTGAAGCAGCAGAGTGATACCAAGAGGTTGGAGGCTCTGTATAGGCAGACTGGTAGGCAGACCCACATGGAATCTGGCTGATGAGGCTGCCCAACACAGCCGAAGAAGAGGAAGGATTCAGAGCACCTGTCATGCACCCCAAGTATTTGCCCAAGTCCTATCTTTCTGCAGTAGAGGATGTGCCCAGGCCTACTCCCCCTGAGGAGGTGAGGCCTAAACAGCGGGCACCAACAGATGTGCCTAGCCCTACTCTATGCCCGGAGGTGTGGCCTAACCAACAGGCACCGACAGAAGTGCCGTGGCCTACTCCACTCGAGGAGGTGAGTCCAAATCAACCGGCACCGATGGGGGTACCAGTGGCCTAAGCGGCTGCTATTAATTTTGTAGTGAGTGTTAACCCCTCTGTTTCCCAATCAAAGCTCACTAATGTCTCATGGGACACTGCTATTCATCACCTAAGAGAGTCCCAACCTCGTGCTCCTTGCTACATGTCCCAGAGCAGGAAGCACGCTGACCGGCGAGGTTGGGAGTCAAGAAGATACCCCGTGTAAAGTCATTAATTTATTTTTTGTTTGCTTACCATTAATTCTGTGGTACCCAGTACCTTTGTTTTTCTACAGACTGTTCTGTTCTGGATGTAACCTGTTAAGAAGTGGTGCCTGGCAGGACTATGCCATGAAGTTACCTGTTCAGTAACGTAACCACCTAAGCTTGTGACCCGGCCCCAGGCAGAGAGACTCCTTGTCTGAGGAGATTCTTGTAAGTCTACACCCGGCTTTGGTAGCAGCCGTGTTCTAATAAGGACTCCTAACGTAGGTGGACTACTGATCCTTACGTGTCTGTTTATTGTAAATAACATTATAGTAATCATAAATGTCAGTGGTTATTGTACAGAAGTATCAATTCCTGTACCCAAAATACTTAGTTTCTTTCAGGTTTAAAGTGTTACTTAAAGGCGCCCTCCCAGCTCCTCTGGGAGTAACAAATAATGTCACCCCACACTAACGCCTACGGGAAAACAGTCCCCCCAGTTACTTTTTCTATCATGAAAAAATGAATATACTGCCCTCATACCACCCCGTACATGGAAAAATAAAAAAGTTATAGGGGTCAGAAGATGACAATTTTAACCCCTTAACGACGCAGGACGTATATTTACGTCCTGCGCCGGCTCCCGCGATATGAAGCGGGGTCGCGCTGCAACCCAGCATCACATCGCGTCGGTCCCGGCGCTCATCAACGGCCGGGACCCGTGGCTAATACCACACATCGACGATCGCGGCAATGTGCGGCATTAACCCTTTAGAAGCGGCGGTCAAAGCTGACCGCCACTTCTAAAGTGAAAGTGAATCTATCCCCGCTAGTCAGTCGGGCTGTTCGGGACCACCGCAGCTTACAGGACACCGGGAGGGCCCTTACCTGCCTCATCGGTGTCCGATCGATGAATGACTGCTCCGTGCCTGAGATCCAGGCAGGAGCAGTCAAGCGCCGATAACACTGATCACAGGCGTGTTAATACACGCCAGTGATCAGTATGAGAGATCAGTGTGTGCAACACTGCAAAAAAAAGTTTAAAAAAAGTGTTAATAAAGGTCATTTAACCCCTTCCCTAATAAAAGTTTGAATCACCCCCCTTTTCCCATAAAAAAAAGTAAGTGTAAATAAAAAAATAAACATATGTGGTATCGCCGCGTGCGTAAATGTCCGAACTATAAAAATATATCATTAATTAAATCGCACGGTCAATGACGTACGCGCAAAAAAATTCCAAAATCCAAAAAAGCGTATTTTTGGTCACTTTTTATACCATTAAAAAATGAATAAAAAGTGATCAAAAAGTCCAATCAAAACAAAAATTGTACCGATAAAAACTTCAGATCACGGCGCAAAATGAGTCCTCATACCGCCCTGTACGTGGAAAAATAAAAAAGTTATAGGGGTCAGAAGATGACATTTTTAAGCGTATAAATTTTCCTGCATGTGGTTATGATTTTTTCCAGAAGTGCTACAAAATCAAACCTATATAAGTAGGGTATCATTTTAACCGTTTGGACCTACAGAATAAAGATAAGGTGACATTTTTACCGAAATATGCACAGCGTAGAAACGGAAGCCCCCAAAATTTACAAAATGGCGTTTTTTCTTTGATTTTGTCGCACAATGAATTTTTTTCCGTTTCGCCGTGAATTTTTGGGTAAAATGACTAATGTCACTGCAAAGTAGAATTGGTGACGCAAAACATAAGCCATAATATGGATTTTTAGGTGGAAAATTGAAAGGGTTATGATTTTTAAAAGGTAAGGAGGAAAAAACCAAAGTGCAAAAACTGAAAAACCCTGAGTCCTTAAGGGGTTAAACATATAAATTTTCCTGCATGTAGTAATGATTTTTTCCAGAAGTATGACAAAATCAAACCTATATAAGTAGGGTATCATTTTAATCGTATGGACCTACAGAATAAGGTGAGTGAGGTGAATGAGGTGTCATTTTTACTGACAAATGTACTGTGTAGGAACGGAAGCCCCCAAAAGTTACAAAATGCGTTTCTTCTTCAATTTTGTCGTACAATCATTTTTTTTCTGTTTCGCCGTAGATTTTGGGGTAAAATGACTGATGTCATTACAAAGTAGAATTGGTGGCGCAAAAAAATAAGCCGTCATGTGAATTTTTAGGTGCAAAATTGAAAGACTTAACCTGTCCTTAAGGGGTTAAAGGAGTAGTACAATGTAGAACAATTTATCCACTAGCCTAAGGATAGGGGATACATTTCAGATTACGGGGTTTCTCCCATGCAAGGCCCCGGCTCGCTGGCCAGAGAGCGAATGCCAGAAACGCCCCCTCAATACAGCGCAATGTCAGAGCCGGAGATTGCCAAAGGAAGCACTCCGGCTCTGCCATAGGGGATAAGTTGTCCATACAGGAGGCCTGTTTTAAGGACGCAATATGGCTGGCCAGGAACCGCCTCATCTACAACAGGGAGGACACATCCATCCAGGACTGCCGCAGGCTGGTCCACAGCCGGCTTAGAGACTATTCCATCTTGAACTGTCCGGACGTCGATGAAGAAGAGGATTAACCTCCTTCTGCTTCCACTACCTCCCATACGTTTGCCCAGTAGTTTGACCCTGTCCGACACCCCCTAACCCAATTGATCCCATGACCCTCCCCGATCACAGACTGTAATGTGTTCTTGATTTTCCACTGTGTTTCTTCGATATCGAGTGATGGAGCTGAGTGTTAGTGTAGCATGTGGTACGGTGTATAGCTTAGGGAACCTGTGCTGTATATTGTACTGTCATGCTTTGTGTGATTGTAATTTATTGTATGACTTGTAATGACGACTGAATGATGAATAAAGCTCTTTCAATACCTTTCTACAACCAGTTGATTTAAAAAGTATTTTGTTTTCCTAAAGTATCCCTTTAAATCTTTGATTCCATGCATAAAGCCATTTTTCACAGTTTGCATCTTGAAGAATCCTATAAATAATTATTTGTTGAAAGCAAAATACCCCATTCAAAGGAATAGTGGTCAAAACTGTAGTGCAGTTCCTCAGGGGTGGAGCTTGGCACGGGCTGTCTGTCAATAGTGGTCTTTGAGTCATATCAACTGATTTATGAAGACAGCCAAAGGCTGTCCTGGCATGCTGGGAGTTGTAGTTTTGCAACAGCTGGAGGCACCCTGCTTGGGAAAAGCTGACCTGATCTATCAAGTAGGTGCCTACCGTTACACAGGGTACCTCCTGTGACAGCCACAATGCCCACCTATTATTAAACCCAGCCCACGCTTACCACCTGTAGGCAAGGCATATTAACTGACTATGACTATAGTATATTGCAGTGTTTCCCAAGCAAGGGGTCTCCAGTTGTTGCAAAACTACAACTCCCAGCATGCTCAGACAGCCAGAGGCTGTCTGGGCATGCTGGGAGCTGCAGTTTTGAAACAGCTGTAGGCACCCTGCTTGGGAAACACTTGTAAATGGCATATAATAGAAAGTTGGAGGACTACATTTACTGTGCATTTTAGTCTCTTTACAGATCATTCTTAAAGGGGTTATCCAGGAATCGAAAAACAGAGCTAATTTCTTAAAAAAAAAAAAAAAAAGGTCCCTGTCTGTCTCCAGGTTGGGTGTGGTATTACTTGGCTCCATTCACTTCAATGGAAAGGAGCTGCAGAACCACACCCAACCTGGAGACAGACAGGGAGCAGTTTTTGAAAGACATTAGCTCTGTTTTTCGATTCCTGGATAACCCCTTTAATAAAAGCAGAAATGCTAAAAACAACAACAACATATTCAGAGATGTAGACGAGGATTGGGACGTCGCCCGTGATTTATGTGAGAACATGTACTAAAATCCAGAGCACAGGAGGGAGGGTGGGCGAAGTAAAGCTAATGGGTCAATGTTATTAGGCATATAACCACATTATCACCCTGCAAGATGTCTCCCTAGAGAGCACAGGAGACCTGAACACATGAGGTCTGGAGACTGGTGATTAAACTAGGATCTCTCCTCTCTGGACAGTACAATGGACATCCCCTTTAATTGCGCTGTCTAAGCTCATCTACGCCACATTAGGGGCCGAGAGAACATTGCATCTTCCTATTTAGTATTCAGTCAATATATTGAGCTGTCATGTAGAAAAGGTAAATGACAATAAGAATTATGTTAACCACCCTGTCAATTAGTAATCACCGCCCGGCATCGATCGCACATCGGAAAAGTCATTCTCCCAGCCAGGGTCATATATTCAGGTAATGAAGTCGTATTGATGTGCACAGCCGGGCTTGGTTCTCATAACATTTTTTTTGTAAGTAAATTAAACCTTATTAACAGTTGTCCATTCCTAATGGGACCTGGAAGTCGCTCACTTTAGATTTAGCTGCAAAGAAAGGCAGGAAATAGAGAGCGGCACAAGTCAGGACAGCGTCATTGATCAGCAAAACTCTGATAGAGAAGCTCACGTCAATTGTGCTACCTGACCGTCCACCACGTATTAAATCAAATTAAAAAAATATACCAAGATGATATTGTAATGTCCCACATCGGTTAAAAGTCCTGGGTGCTGATTAAATACTTGTGACTTTTATATTGGAAAAAATATGTTTGCTGTATATGTATAATTTTGTATAGTTTGCCCAGCTTAGCTACAAGGTATAACAAGGGTTAATGCACCACACACGTGCTGCAGAGGTTACACAAGAGTTAGGTTCCCTTTAAAGGGGTACTCTCGTGCCCAGCGATCTGAACAATTTGTTCAGAACGCTTGGAACCAGTGGCCACGCCCCTTGTGATGTCACACGACGCCCCCTCCATTCATGTCTCTGGGAGAGGGGGTGTCGGCCATCACATCCCCTCCCATAGACATGAACGGAGGGTCGTGGCTGTGACGTCACGTCCCCGTTTCGGAGGCAGCGCCCGGCACAGAATGCTGGGAGCTGCACCAAAATCACGGCAGGACCCCTGCAATCATACATCCTATCCCCTATCCTTTGGATAGGGGATAAGATGTATAAAGCTGGAATACCCCTTTAATATGGGATCCTGTGCTACAGCTTTACAGCCTTAAAGCACTACACCCTGGAGAAGACCCTGTTTCAGCGAGTACTATATTGTTTTGAGTCAAGGAACAAGTTATGTCCTGGGAAATATCCGACAGTTGAGTCCAAAACTTGTAAAGCAAGAAAGCCAATATCCAAGTCAAGTTCATTTAGTCACTGACACACTGTAACAAAAACCTCCCCTTTGCACTCTACAGAAACCCTTGCAGTGCTTACAGCCTGGGACTTTGTGAAACTGTTACTGCTGTTTACATCTGAAGTTTTACAATTAAACCTGCATTGCTATCAACCATGAGACCTGGAGCAGTTTGCAAAGGAAGAGTGGTCCAACATTCCGGCTGAGAGGTGTAAGAAGCTTATTGATGGTTTTAGGAAGCAACTGATTTCAGTTATTTTTTCTAAAGGGTGTGCAACCAAATATTAAGTTAAGGGTGCCAATAATTTTGTCCAGTACATTTTTGGAGTTTGGTGACATTATGTCCAATTTGCTTTTATTCCACCCTTTTTTGGTTTAGTTCCAATACACACAAAGGGAATAAACATGTGTATAGCAAAACATGTGTTACTGCAATCCTTTTCTGTGAGAAATACTTCATATTCTAGAAAAAACCGCATACGGCTGAAAACGCAGCCGACAGGAGGCTGCGGTACACCCCGGTCGGCTCATAGACATGCATTAAATACGGTTCCCCTATACGGCTGAGTGCGGGCGCCGTGATTAAGCCCCGCCCACCCCTCCTCCCAGCCGTATACGGGAGCCGTAAGTACAAAACGAGGTGTGAACCCAGCCTAATACGAATTGCTGAACAAACGTATGCTGACTGTGAAAGAAAGGTATCGGAATAGACAAGACATCACAATTGTGCTGTGTAGCTGCTGACTCCTGTCCACCACGAAAATACCTACAATGGGCAAAAGACAATCAGAACTGGACCAGGGAAAAAGACTTACCTGTGAAAGAGTTGTCACTAGGAGGCACTATGGGAAGAAGGCAGGTCAGAGGAAGTAGTCTGATGTTCTGGAAACCTCATGTCGTGTAACCTAAATGTTGTACAAACCAAGTACATCCCTTCATGGCATCAGTATCTTTCAGCAGGATAATGCTCCCTGCTAGGCTGCAAAAATTGTGCAGGAATGGTTGAGGAAAATGACGAAGAGTTCAAGGAGTTGACTTGGCCTCCAAAGTCCCCAGATCTCAATCTGCTTGACAAGTCCTGCAATGTGTTAAAAAAAAAAATCCTGACTGATCTATGGAAACTGCGCTGAACAAATTACAGGACTTAAGGTGACCGTACACCTTATACTACCGTAAACCAAACCTGCCGGGTGTATAAGGTGTATGGCAGCATCCCGACTCTTCACCAACAGATGATGTCAGTGGAGGTGGAAAGTGATGGAATTTTACTGCCCGACCTTTTTGTTCATAGAGGGATAAGCTGGTGCCCTTTTTATGGGAGCGCCGAAGAGACCCAAGTATATCTTGGGCAACTCCGGTGCTCTCATAGATCTGAATGTGTCATCTATTGCACCTGCTCCTCATTGAGAGGCTGGGTCCAACGGTCGGACCCCCTGCGATCAGCTACTTATCCCCTATCTTATGGATAGAGGATACGTTAGTTCTAGCTGGACAACCACTTTAAAGGGGTATACCGCCCCTAGACATCTTATCCCCTATCCCCCTATCCAAAGACCCCCCCCCCCCCCCCCGCGCGCGCGCAAGAGCCGGAGGCTCTCAACATCATGGCCACACCTCCTCGTGATGTCACACCATGCCTTCTCAATGCAATTCTCTGGGAAGGGACATGGCAGCCTTCACGCCCCCTCCCATAGACTTGCATTGAGAAGGAGAGCATGACCTCACGAGGAAGGGGTGGCTGTGACGTCAAGAGCCTCCAGCGCTGCATCGCTAGTCATCCAGCATAGAGCTTTGTGCAGAGATTGCGGGGGAGGTCCCAGCAGCAGGACCCTCGCGATTAGGATTCAGGTTAGGTCTAACAGTTGGAGGCACACTATAAAATGAAATACCCTGCAGATCCGTTACGTGTGACCCTACACTTAAGGTTGGATACTCACAAGTAGAATATGGGCACATTCTTACACCTATATTATGGCAACCAGTCCAAGTCCAACCTGTCAATTTGGCAGATTAAACCTAGTCAGGCTGGCACTTGTGTCTATAATATGGGTGTAGAAATGTTTATTTTGCTAGTGAGAATCCAGTCTCAGAGGTCTTAAAGGGGTACTCCGCTGGAAAACTTTTTTTTTTATCAACTGGGGCCAGAAAGTTAAACAGATTTGTAAATTAAGTGGCGAGTGGGCTTGTACCTTTTGATCAAAATGTATACTAATAACCTGTTAGTTTTCGAATTTATGCTGAGAAGCAATTAGATCAAAATCCAATTTGTGGATGTGCGACCATGTCTGTTTTCTCTACTTGAATTCAGATTTGTAAATTACTTCTATTTAAAAATCTTAATCCATCCAGTACTTATCAGCTGCTATTTGCTCCACAGGAAGCTCTTTTCTTTTTGGATTTCCTTTCTGTCTGACCACAGTGCTCTCTGCTGACACCTCTGTTCATATCAGGAATTGTCCAGAGCAGGATAGGTTTGCTATGGGGATTTGTCTCTGCTCTGGACAGTTCCTAAAATGGACAGAGGTTTCAGCAGAGAGCACTGTGGTCAGACAGAAAGGAAATCCAAAAAGAAAAGATCTTCCTGTGGAGCATACAGCATCTGATAAGTACTGGATGGATTAAGATTTTTTTTATAGAATTAATTTACTGTTGAACTTTCTTGCCACCAGTTGATTTAAAGTAAAATGTTTTCCAGCGGAGTACCCCTTTAAGGAGTCCGTGCTTTGAAAGTTCAAAGCTGTTGCGGCAGACCTAGAAGGAAATACACAATATTAAAGGGGTACTCCGGTGAAAAACTTTTTTTTTTTTAAATCAACTGGTGCCAGAGAAAGTTAAAAAGATTTGTAAATTACTTCTATTAAAATAATCTTAATCCTTCCTGTACTTATTAGCTGCTGAATACTACAGTGGAAATTCTTTTCCGTTTGAAACACAGAGCTCTCTGCTGACATCACAAGCACAGTGCTCTCTGCTGACATCTCTGTCCATTTTAGGAACTGTCCAGAGTAAAAGGAAATCCCCATAGCAAACATATGCTGTTCTGGGCAGTTCCTGAAATGGACAGAGATGTCAGCAGAGAGCACTGTGCTCGTGATGTCAGCAGACAGCTCTGTGTTTCAAAAAGAAAAGAATTTCCGCTGTAGTATTCAGCAGCTAATAAGTACAGGAAGGATTAAGATTTTTTTAATAGAAGTAATTTACAAATCTGTTTAACTTTCTGGCACCAGTTGATTTAAAAAAAAAAAAAAAAAAAGTTTTTCACCGGAGTACCCCTTTAAGAAGATTACTTTTTTTAATGTTACTGACTGATCAGCGCCTATTTCACTGCCTGTCCCCAGTGAGAGATCAGGGAGTATTAGCTAAGTATTTTAACTAATTATTCTATTTATTTGTATAACATTTTGCCTTGTTTCAGCTATTAAAACGTACCAATACACCCTGCTGTTTTGTAGCTGGTCTCTTACATTACAGTGAAGATACTATATGAACTCCACAAGCTAAAGGACCCATATGTAGGCGAGAACAGTCCAGCTACACCAGTGGTCTCAAACTGTGGCCCTCCAGATGTTGCAAAACTTCAACTCCCAGCATGCCCGGACAGCCAACGGCTGTCCGGGCATGCTGGGAGTTGAAGTTTTGCAACATCTGGAGGGCCACAGTTTGAGACCACTGATCTACCAAGAAGGCTGACGGGACAAAACCACATTTTGCCACCTGATTTAATATCATCCATTTTTTTTTTAATTGATCACAAATATTCCACTCCACTGTGTATTCCAAATAAACAACATGAGCACAAAACATAAAAATGCAAAAAAAAAAAAAAAAAAAAAAATATTACAACAAAGAAATATACAGATAAAAAAACAGGCATAATAATCATAGAATTGCAGAATACCGTTTTTGCAGTGATATTTTTTTCCTACTTTTATTTGTTTGTTTTGTTTGTTTCTCTCTCACGCACCGATTGTTCTTCATGTGTTTTCTGTTGTTTGGCCTTTATTGGTGTTAAACTCTCTTTCTTTTTTTCTTTTATTTAATTTTTTTTCTTCCTCTCCAGATGAATTTCAGAATTTCTGCAGTTTATTTTTATTTATTTTTTTCAGTCTGGCCAACTAATATTGCTATATATATATATATATATATATATATATATATATATATATATATATATATATATATATTATTATTATTATTATTATTATTCTCCCAAAGGGATCACCTAATGATCCTCCAGTCAATCACAGTGAAAAATAGAAGCAGTAATATACACATTCCAATAAGGGGCAACTAAATAGGGCTGGCTTGCTCCTCCTCCTCCTCCTCCAATCCTCAGCATCTTGTATTGAAACTGCAGGGTTTGCAATGTTTTCCTGAGAAGCTCTTTTCTTTCTCTCTCGATTGCTGTTGAGAGGAGAATTACAGACACGGGACACCGCATCCAGGAGGCGAACTTAAGTGGTAAGACTCCAGCCTAATTTATAATAGGGAAAATTCTGAATTCATTTTGAGTACTTTATATTTTTTTTTCTTACTAAAAAAAAACAAATAAATAAAAAAAAATTGATTTGCATAAAATGTTATTTTATTTATTTTTGTATTATATCTTTCTGCAACATAACAATTGGATTATTTTTATTGCAATACAGTAACCGTTTTTATTTTATTTTTTTTTAAATAATTTAAAAAAAAGTATCTATTATAGTTAGTAAGATTAAATTGGCAGCTCATTTTTATTTATTTCTTTACATTTTATGCTGTTTCTATAATTTCACTATACAATTTTTAGTTTTTCTGTGTCTTTTTTTTTTTTTTCATAAAGCTTATAAAAGTTGCTGTTAGTTTGAGCCTAAGTGATGTAAGATAATAAATCTGATCTGTTCTAGACCATAATCGATAGTGGTCCTATAGAACCAGAACAGGTTAAGGTGGGGAAAAAACAACAGGGGCTATTTTTAGTGAAATGTTTTACTGATTCAATTACCTAGCAACGCATCAGATTTTCTTATATTGGAGAACACGTCATCGTGTGAGAAATTCTGAAGATTTTGCTTAATCTTGGGAAATATGAAGTCTGTATAAGAAGGTTATTACTATAAGCAGATTTATCCCTATTTTGTATTAAGGAAGAAGGGGCCACTTTGGGTTTTGGTAACAGGGCTAGGTTTCTGATACAATCAATTCATAAAAACTTATTTTCTTAGAATTTCCGAGATGATATTTGTAAATAGAATATCAGTAAACATGAACGACTCCTGAAATGATGCATATTAGACATTACTTTACTGTGCGGCACTTTGTTTTCTACCTAAATTCAGACAGGAGGTAGAACCTCTTTGAGACGATTACCTAAAATTGCTGAATTAGAAAAGGTCTTCTATGGAGAGGGAAGGGGGGGGGGGGGGGGGATCTTCTTAAAGAAGATGGCAAGAATGCATAATATATGGTGGAACTGAAAATCCATCACCAGAAATCTGGTCTGGGGATGTTTGTTTTTATTTATTTTATGTAGTACTTGAGCTGATGATTGGTCATTGGTTATTTTAAAGGGGTATTCTGGCAATAGAAAGTTTTTTTCCATAAAGGACTCTGGGTACTTTAAAGTGTAAGTCCAGTGTTGTTCTCTTGTTCTTTCTGCAAAGATGGGCATGGAGAGAGGCTATGAGGCAACATACCACGCCCAGCAAGTTTTGTGTACAAGCTTTTTCCTTAATAGTAGGTTACATGCGCGGAATTTGCAGGGTGCCATACGGCTCACTCGGCAATAAAACCGCACAGTGTGTGCAGTGTCTCTCCACGCTGAATTCTGCAGAATGTACAAGAGAGCAAGGCTGGAGTTATACTTTAAAAATAAGAAAAACAAACCATACTCAGCTTCCCTGGTCCCCTGCAGCTATCAGTCTGATGGCTCTAGGTCCCTTTTACTCACCACTGCTCCCCGCTTCCTCTGACGTGTTGACCCTGCATAAGATGTCTGCTTAGCCAATCACTGGTCACATCAATGACCCACCTCAGCCAGTGATTGGCTAAACAGGTATTTCCTGCATAGTTGACACATCAGAGGAAGCAGTGAACGGGGGAATTGGCACTGTTGAAATTGCAGCTGTGAGATATCAGGACAGGTGAGTAAGCTTTTGTTTTTATTTTTAAAGTGTCTCTGGCATTTGAAAATGCTTCAAACGTGTCGCAGAAATTCATCAAAAGTTTTGGTCAGTCGGAGTTTGGGTATTCAGATCCCACTGATGGCTAGAAGGGTTTTCATTAAGTGTCCTCCTCTTCCTTGTCGTCTAGTTGCAGATTTATTATCAAGGCGTGTGCAAAGTGCATGTAAGGAGCCATAGGCACTCTATGTTCTGCCATATGGTAATTCCATTTGGTGCCAAAATATAAAGCTATTCTTACTTAAATGCATGGTTTCGAGGAAATCTGGCATTCAATGGCAGATAAAAAACAGTATGTAATTAGAGATATACAGAGGGACGTAGAGACTTCTATAGGTGCCAACTGTACAACTTGGTCAATTTACACCCCCAAGAAAGGATTAAGTTTAAAATTTTACACAACAACATAGGTTTACAAAACCTTAAAGGGGTACTCCAGTAGAAAAAAAATTTTTGTAAATCAACTGGTGCCAGAAAGTCAAACAGATTTGTAAATTACTTCAATTTAAAAATCTTAATCCTTCCAGTACTTATCAGCTGCTGAATGCTACAGAGCAAGATCTTTTCTTTTCGAATTACCTTTCTGTCTGATCACAGTGCTCTCCGCTGACACCTCTATCCATTCTCATGTCAGGAACTGTCCGGAGGAGGATAGGTTTTCTATGGGGATTTGCTCCTGCTCTGGACAGTCCCTGACATGGACAAAGGTGTCAGCAGGGAGCACTGTGGTCAGACAGAAAAGAAATTAAAAAAGAAAAGAACTTCCCCTGTAGCATACAGCAGCTGATAAGTACTGGAAGGATTAAGATTTTTAAATAGAAGTAATTAACAAACCTGTTTAACTTTCTGGCACCAATTGATTTAAAAATAAAATAAAAAATTCCACTGGAGTACCCCTTTAAGGACAGATGGAAAGTGTGACTACAGAGTTCCATCGTAGTCTAATACCACGGCAACAGCTAGGTTTGCAATGGACACAGAGGTTGATTTTTACGCTTTAAAGGGGAACTCCGCCCCTGGCATCTTATCCCCTGTCCAAAGGATTGGGGATAAGATGTCAGATCGCCGCGGTCCCGCTGCTGGGGACCCCGGGGATCGCCGCTGCAGCACCCCGCCATCATTACTGCACAGAGCGAGTACAATGACGGGCAATACAGGGGCGATACAGGGGCCGGAGTAGCGTGACGTCATGGCTCCGCCCCTCATGACATCACACCCCGCCCCCTTAATGCAATTCTATGGCAGGGGGCGTGATGACCACCACGCCCCCTTCCCATAGACTTGTATTGACGGGGCGGGCCGTGACGTCACGAGGGGCGGAGCCGTGACGTAACCATGCTCCGGCCCCTGTATTGCCCGTCATTACGTGCAGAGCGAACCCGCTCTGTGCTGTAATGATAGCGGGGTGCTGCAGCAGCGATCCCCGGGGTCCCCAGCAGCGGGACCCCGGCGATCTGACATCTTATCCCCTATCCTTTGGATAGGGGATAAGATGTCTAGGGGCGGAGTACCCCTTTAACAACCTGTATGCAATCATTTTTTTTTTTTATAGAGGAGTGACGATGTACTGTGCCGTGATACTGCCCCCTACTGCCAGCTCAGGGAGTGCCCTGTGAAGTTTTTCCTCCCCTGCTGGATTTACTAGCAGCGGCAAGGCAGGGGATTGGAAAAAAAAAAACATTCCGTCTGTTTCTGCTGCTGCCTCCCCCAGCAAAGCGCCGCCCTAGGCACTGGCCCTCCAGTAGCAAATACGGCCCCGACAGGATGTGAATATTTTTTTTCCTTAGGGGATCTTGATAAACAGCCAACTCTCGGCTCCCTTGTGTGTGGATTATTTCAACCACATTGTATTTATTCGAAATTCCCTTTTATTTGATAGTTTCCATCCTGCAAAGGTTCCTTTCAGACCGTTCTTCCCTCATAGGGCCTCTCAAGGGACTGGGATGTTATGAAAGCAAAGGCATTCGCAGTCAGCCGAGCTTTCCATATGGAAGCCTGACTGAGATCTGTGTATATAACATCCGTTGATGAAATATGTCAGAAGATTACCGCCAAATAGTTTCCCGGGACATATGTTTGTCGTGTAATTGAAAACATGGATTTGCTTATTTGATTGACATCCCAAGAATCATCTGATTTGTTCGGTGTCTTAAATACTTCGGTTAGATCCAAAAAATGGGCGTAAAATGATTTTCTTTACTCCAGAAGCCATTCCGATCGGAATGTTATAACTAGCGCGCCGGTGGATACAATGTACAATAATTTTGTCACGCTGTCAGTCAGATCTATCATTACATGCAGGGACGCTAATAGAGCATTTAACATGTAGGAACCATTAAGAAATTGGACCTCGTTCAAGTTGCATTCATTAATATCATAGGGAATAGAAGGATATTTCACAGTTTTCATGTCTGGGGCTCTATATACTACTACTTACATATGCAAGGAGTTTGTGTGTTCTCCCAGTGTTTGTATGGGTTTCCTCCCACACTGTAATACATACTGGTAGGTTCATTAACAATGTAGATTGTGAGTCCAATTGGGGATCAGGCCCAAGTGAGTAATGTATTGGCAGACTATAAAGGTATTATTAAAGGGGTTATCCAGGAAAAAAACTTTTTTTTTATATATGAACTGGCTCCAGAAAGTTAAACAGATTTGTAAATTACTTCTATTTAAAAATCTTAATCCTTTCAGTACTTATGAGCTTCTGAAGTTAAGGGTGTTCTTTTCTGTCCAAGTGCTCTCTGATAACCCCTGTCTCGGGAACCGCCCAGTTTTGAAGAGGTTTGCTATGGGGATTTTCTTCGAAACTGGGCGGTTCCCGAGACACGTATTATCAGAGAGCACTTAGACAGAAAAGAACAACCTTAACTTCAGAAGCTCTTAAGTACTGAAAGGATTAAGATTTTTTAATAGAAGTAATTTACAAATCTGTTTAACATTTCTGGAGCCAGTTTTACATTTTTACAAGGAGAAATAGGAGAAAATGCCCCCCAAAATTTGTAACCCGTTCTTTTCTGAGTATGTAGGTACCCCATAAGTTGACCTGAAGTGCACTACGGGCGAACTACAATGCTCAGAAGAGGAGTCATATTTTGCTTTTTGAGAGCAAATTTTGCTCGGGGAGCATGTCGCATTTAGGAAGCCCCTATGGTGCCAGAACAGCAAAAAAAAACACATGGCATACCATTTTGGAAACTAGACCCCTTGAGGAACGTAACAAGGAATAAATTTAGCCTTAATACCCCACAGGGGTTTTATGACTTTTGCATATGTAAAACGAAAAATATTTTTTTCACTAAAATGTGTGTTTCCCCCCAAATTTCACATTTTTGCAAGGGTTAATAGCAGAAAACACCCCGCAAAATTTGTAACCCCATCTCTTCTGAGTATGGCGGTACCCCATAAGTGGACGTCAAATGCACTGCAGGAGTGCTACAATGCTCAGAAGAGAAGGAGTCACATTTGCTAATTCTGCTGAAATGGGGGGGGGGGCATGTCGCATTTACTGCCAGAAAAGCAAAAAAAAAATTCAATTTGTAAATACATTTCTTTGGAAAAAGGACATACCTCATATCTGGGCGTAAAACGGATCTCCGGGTGCACACTGGTCGCGGAGGAACAGGAGGGCAGTCAGGGGCCTTGAGCTTCTGCCTATGGAGCCAGAACAGTGGGACCCTCCCCCCTCAAGGGGCATTATATGGGGTACACTAATAACTAACAAGGGGTACAGTGGGACATAAAAGCATAAAACAGGTTATGTTCCCAGAATGATGACCCAGAGCATAGCCAAAACTAAAAAATATGCCCACCCCAAACCCTATGCTCTGAATCATCATTTTGGGAATGTGATGTGTGTGACCTGTTGCCTCAAATCCTGTTGCGCACCCGCTCAGGTGGAGAGAGAGCGCTGCGCATTTGAGGCAACATAAAAAGTCCCTGATGATAGTGACTCAGTGACCCATGGCCCAGAGAAAAAAAATACCCCCAGAGGTCTTATCAGTTTTTTTTATGAGAGTTTTTTGGGCAATTTAGTGGTTTTATGGGGTTAAAACTTGGAATGTACTCTGGACTTGGTACATTGGGGTCAAATTATGGAAAATTAAAATGAAAAGGGAAAATTTAGTACTGCATGGAAGTGTGATACTCCCTGAAGCAGTTTTTAATGCAGAGGCCCGGATAATCAGGGCAAGTGTCACATTGATAGGTGGTGTCCTTCCGTATCCCCCTCCTGTTACACACTCTGCATTTTTTCTGGGATCATCCCTTCTTTCCAGTGTGGGGGACCTCACCTGGAAAGTGTTGGCCTGGGACGATCCTGGCACCTATAACTTCAGTTCCTTGGGAAGTCCGGCCTGCTCTTTCCCGGTCAGCAAAGATCAGGACCTTAAGGACCTTTGGAACTGAAGGTATGTCCCTGTGTTGCCAGCATTCTGGTACAGTACAAAAGAGTTGTACATGGCAACCTGTACCAAGTAGACCGCAACTTTCTTGTACCATACGCGTGTTTTTCTGCATGGCGTTATATGGCTTCAGGATTTGATCAGAAAGATCAACTCCCCCCATATACCGATTGTAGTCCAGAATACAATCGGGTTTGAAGACCAGTGTTGTGGTACCTCGCACAGGGACAGGTGAGCTGCCGTTACCATGAATAGTGGTCAGCATAAGGACATCCCTCTTATCTTTATACTTGACCAGCAACAGGTTTTCATGGGTAAGGGCACAGGACTCAAACGATTTTCCCGCTAACACAGAGAGTGGGGGTTCAATACGGGAATCTCGTCCCTCATACACCCTAAACTTGAGAGTGTACCCAGAGGTACTCTCACAAAATTTATATAGCTTTACGCCATATTGCGTCCGCTTTGAGGGAATATACTGGCGTAAGAGGAGTCTCCCCTTAAAACTGATGAGAGACTCATCTACAGAAAGCTCCCTAAGCGGTACATAGGCCTCCAAAAATTCCGGAATCCGTGGCTGATAACCCTCTGGGTGTCTCCAGACAGGTTCACCGGAAGGGAGCTCCGGTAAAATCGGGGGGTCGGACTCCTAGTACGAGCGGCATCACCACTCGCACTAGTGCCAGCCACTGGGGAACCTTCATGGGGGGTGCGTGGCCTCGCCTGGCGGGTCTCCGCCGCCGTGCAGGGGGCTCATCATCACTACTAGATGATGAGGAGGACGATGAAGAACACAGGAATGTTGGATCTTCATCGTCCTCACTGACAGATTTGGAGTCGGAGGCAAGAAAAGCGTATTCCTCCGTTACCGAAAATGCCCGGCGAGCCATCGCCTTTTTCTACGGTGGCGGGGGGGGGGGGGCGGTGGCGGGGGGGAGGGGGTGTGTGTGGGGGGGTGGCGGGCATGTATGTACTGTGTGTGTGCTTGGTGTATACTATATATAACGGTGTGTGATTAGAAATCACACACCGTTATATGAACAAAAATAAAAAGCTGCTGCCAAAAAAAAAATGTGGGGGGGGCCAAATGCAGGGGGTCAGGGGGGGGGGATTTTTTTTTACTTTTATTTTACTGTTTTACACACTTTTTTTCCTACCTTTCCCTGGGGGGTTTTCTGTCCCTGCTCTATGGGGGATCGTCGGTCCTGAGGGAGCTCCAATCCTCACAGGGGGGGGGTCCCTGGCACCTTCGAGCAACTTTGCCCGCTGACTGAACTCAGCTAACGGGCAGAGCTGCAAGAAGATGCAGTTAACCCCTCCCCCGCCGGCTGCTATTGGCTGGTCCAGCCAATAGCAGCGCTCCTGGGGGGTGACGAAATCGCCACCTCCCCATAGATACAGTGGGTGATAGGGGGTGTATTGTACACCCCCGATCACCTTGTATCTTCGGGTCAGCGGGTCACACGTGACCCGTATGACCCGAATCGCGGCAGATCGTTAGTGTGAATTCACCAACGATCTGATGACCCCCCTGGGCATTTGCGCGGGATGCCTGCTGAATGATATCAGCAGGCATCCCGGTCCGGTCCCCGCCCGGCGCGCGCCGGGGACCGAAATTCCTGCGGGCGTATGGATACGCCCTGGGTCCTTAAGTACCAGGACGTCAAGGCGTATCCATACGCCCTAGGTCCTTAAGTGGTTAAGCATTGGGCATTTTTGGCCATGTATGTCCCGATAAGAGTCCTACATATGATAGAAAATTAAATGAAAAACAGGTTTAGGAAAAAAAGAGAAAACAAAAGCCCAATTGCAATAAAAATCTGGAATTTCCAGATGTTTTTTGAGCTATAAAAAATGGCCTTACACATTCCTCTTTTTATACATTAAACTAGTCTCCTGTCATGTGCTGCCCTGTGGGGGAGATTTATCAAAACCTGTGTAGAGGAAGAGCGGTGTAGTTGCCCATGGCAACCAATCAGATCACTTCTTTCATTTTTACAGAGGTCTGTGAAAAATGAAAAAGGACTCTGGTGGTTGCTGTGGGCAACTGCTCCACTATTCCTTTACACAGGTTTTGATAAGTCTCTACAAGTAGTGTGGTCACTGATAGGTTATTGGTTGCTGCCAAACCCCGTCCTCCTACAGTCACCAGAAAAGAAAGGCCTCAGCCTATTTACTTGCTGATTAACAGGAGTCCAGGGGGTTAGACCCGAATCAAACAATGATGGCCTTTCCTAAAGACCATCATTGTTTTACTCCCAGAAAAAAAAACTCTTGAAGGGGGTATTACAGGATTATTTTTTCTTCAGCCTTTGAGCCGATGATGCAGAATTATAATACTGTGTAATATGGTTCCATTACCCCTGTGTCCTGTTTTCATGTACAGTGAACGGTGCCGGACCCTAACAAAAGGGCAAAGATTTAGTGGGAAATTCATAATGTAGTAGTGGGGTGTGATTAGGGCAGATGTTGTTACCCTAGGGGCAGATGGCATTAACCCCTTGCATTCGTGACGCCAGGGCATGGTTTAGCCTATAACCACCCGAAGGTATACCGCTAGATCCTGGGCTAGGCACAAGGACAATAAAGACTCTGACGCCAAGTTACGGACAATGGTAGCTTTACTGAGGGTAGACATTTGGTAAAGTCTATACAGTTCAGCCAGGGTCCAAGGAGGCGACCAGTGACTCAGAGACCTTAAGGGCTTGCTGGGATTTGTAGTAGGACTGGACAATTGAATGCAGAACACGCTGACTTGACAGATGACAGGGACTGACTTGACATGACTCATAAAGCTGTGACTTTAGCTTACTTGATGGTGGCTGCAGGACTTGACTTTGAGGTCTCCAACACTCTGGACACACACACTAGACAAGACTGCACTGGACCTCAGCAGGAAGCAGAGACAAGAGAGAGAAGCTCCACCCAGGGCTTATATGGGGGAGACTAGCAGGGAGCCCATAGGTCACTCTTGGGATCACCTGGTCACTGGTACCTCCTGGGTAACAATCACATCACATGACATAACTCATAAAGATACAACACATTTTATAATACAATACACTGCAGAACATATGTACAGGGGAGAAACAGGTGCAAGGGGCCCTGGGGACACTGAAAGAGGCTGCCTGACAGGACAGTAAGGGTACGGGGCAACATCTCCCGTACTGGGCCACCACAATAATTTTAGACAACATCCATCAGTGCAAGTTTTGTGGAGAACGCAGGGTGGCGGAGGTTCATGAGAAAAACTGTACTCAGTATTTAATAGTAAACAGAACAAATTTTATCTGATGTTCCAGCCAACCATGAAGGCCAATACATGGCATAGTAAGTAATGGGAAGGGTCAACATAGAAAAACACAATTTTACTGTTGTCTTTGACCTTTCCCAGCATTCCATGGGGCCAGAGACAATGGGGGAGATTTATCAAGGGATTTAGACTGTTTTTTCCTGTCTAAATTTGTCGCACAGAAAGTCGCAGTCTAAATATGTGCGACTTTTCTGCGACTTTTGCTTTAGAGGATTTTTAGAACATGATGCATTCTAGTCTATTTTAGATGGAAAAATGCATCGATGCTGAATTTATCAAAAGCGACTTTTCAGCGACAAGTTGCATCAGCTGAAAGTACGCCGAAATGTCAGACCATGCTGGAGAAGGTTTAAATACAGTCTAAAGCATAGATCATGAAGTCAGTGTGCAGAATTTATCAAGAGCCGTGCGCCTTTTGATAAATTAGGTGCACAACAGACCGGCCTAACCCTCTGTAGTTTGGTCTATATTGATGCGGGACATAGACAGCTTTGATAAATCTCCCCCAATATGTCATAAGTCTTATGGTCTCCAGGGAGCGTAGATATTCTGCAGTTGGTGAGTGGATAGCCAGGTGGAAGTATATACTTAAGTAATGTTAAACCCCCCATCCTCACTGCAGCATAGCCAGGCCCCCTGAACACCATGTGACTTAAAGGAGATGTCCGGTGCGGACTGTTCCTATTCCATCCTGCCCGGGCTGCAAAAAAAGAGAAAATAAACTTTCACTTACCTTCCTACGTTCCCCCGGAGCTCCGCAACAGCTGATCGGTTGGCCGTGCTGTCTACTTCCTACTTACCTTAGCCCGGTACGTCACACGGCGCTTCAGCCTATCGCCGGCCGAGGCGGGACAAAGCTGCGGCCGGTGATATGCTGAAGCGCCGTGTGACGTACCGGGCTGACCTACAGTAAGTTGAGTATAGTAGATGTGTATGTGTATGGGTGTTATGTCTGAAGAACAGCCGTAAAAAGCTGAAGTTTGTCACCATTTTGCCTTTAAATATTAAGTCTAAGCTGGTGATAGAGATCCATTAACTTAGTTAGTTAGTCAGGATTTTGTATTTTAGCAGTCCATATTGACCCTTCCCATTACTGCCTATGCCATGTTTTGGCCTTCACATCAATGTGAATTCAATCTTTCAACAACTTCATGGTTGGCTGGAGCATTAGATGATAATTGTTCCGTCTACAATTAAAATACCGAGTACAGTTTTTCTCTGGCACCCTGCGTTCTCCAGAACTTGCACTTTCTGATGGATGTCATCTACAATTATGAACTTGCCCCAAAATCTTTGGGCTCTTGTTAGGGTCTGGAATCATTCATTTTTTCGCAGTTATTTTATAATTTGTCCTAATAACATGGCTTAATGGAATAACAATAACTGGAATAACAATCATATACAAAATGTACATGCATTAAGAACATACCCTATTCATTATTACATCATATTACAGTGTTTACTACCCCATCCCCTATACACAACACAGTCTACATTACATCTATAGAGGATTTTTTTGGCCCCTCATACTCCTCCTGGGGTACGTGACTGTAGTGACTGAATCCACGAGCTGCTAATTATTGGACGAGAACCAAGAGCGATAACCCTGGTAACAGGAGTAAAATAAAATATCCTTGGCAACAGAAAGCAACGGTATTGGAAAGGAAACATAATTAGAATATCTGCTTTTCTTTATTTTTTACAGAGACAGCCATGAAGAAATCCCTGGTGTTGGTTTTCACACTTGTCATCCTGTGGATGGAGGACACAGGTCAGTATAATCATGTATGTAAATGAGCACTCCGACTGCTGTTGTCAAGCACATGGGAGACGTAGCCTGATGGCCGGGAGCTATCCTAAATGCTGGCATATTGTATTAATTTCCATAATATTTTAAGAAATCTGAGGATAACTGGGATCACTTATCCTATGTTTTTGTGTATCCTAGAAAACAAATAGGAACACATTTTTGTGTCCGTATTAGTGTACCTAAACTTTGAGACAACTTCTGACATGGGCTACCTCAGACTTGCAAACATATTTGCCAAACAATCAGGCAGCAGTATATGGGGGATGTTAGAATCATTATAACAGCCTATGCACATAGCTTCAGCATTGATTTTAGGGATAGCACGTGATAGGGGAAGATCTCTGTGAGGGACAGTGAGCATTGCACAACACAGATAGAAGTAGAACCAATCACAATAATGTAGTAAAGCAACACGGCCAAGGGTGTTCTGTATCTGTTCTGTCAGAGCAAAATCAGTTTTAATTGCAGGGTAGTTGTGCCAGTTTTTTTTTTTGTACACTAATTGTAAAATATGTGGAAAGAAGGTTTTTTTGTCACTTTTATGCACTTTTTAGGACACCAGTTCTGTTCACAATGGCATTATTTTGATGCTTCCAAAAATATATACTTCCTGGACCTTTTTTGAATGAAAATGTGGTTGCCCAGTACAGAAGTGGCACATCTGTACATTGTTCTTCCTATCAGGTGGACTTAGTCCCATTCCCTTGGCCTCCACACTCCTCAGGACTCTCATCATTTCTTCTGTGATATAAATAGTTAATGTATTATAGTCATGTTAATGTGCCTTTAAATGTTGTCGCTAAGTCTTATGTAATCAGGGAAAGTGTCAGTGACCAGGTGACTTGTGGGTGACCTATGGGACCCCTCCAAATTGATCCCTTTTATAGCAGGGAGAAGCTAGCTAGTTCAGAGTTTAGACCATTCTGAGGAGCAGTGAAGTCAAGACCTGTGAGTGTCTTGTGTCCTCAGGGAGACCAAGGCCTAACCACACAGCCACGCTTTCATCATCAGTGAACCCCCTTCAGGGGAAAGTCAAAACTTGGTATGCAAATACAGGGGAGAAGTTTAGTCAGCATAGTCAAGTCTGTCAAGTCTAAAGTCAGCGTGGAACTGAATAATTCATTCCAAGTCCACTACACCTCTCAGCGAGCCCGCAAGTCTCCTAAAGTCACTGGTCATCTCCTTGGGCCTAAACTGAGATGTAAAGACATTAACACCTGTAAAGCTGCTGTTTTTATGTAACCTTGCATTGGAGTGATTATTTGCCTCGCGCCTGGCTCAGGAACCAGCAGCCATACCTCGGCTGGTGTAGAGGATAACCACACCCTGGCATCACGAATACTAAGGGTTAATAACATCTGTCCTAAGGGTAATAACATATGCCCTTCATCACATCCCTCACCACAAAAAAAGTATTAAAAAAAAAAAAACGTTAGTGCAGTGTGTGTATTAGCTGTTATTTATTACTGGGTATTATCCATTAACCCATAGTTGTGGCAGCAGAGAACTGTGGTCAGACTGTAAAGAACTTATCAGCTGTTGTATTCTCCAGAGGAAGTTGTGAAGTACTGGAAGATTTTTAAATAGAAGTAATTTACAAATCTGTTTAACTTTTGTTTTCCATCGGCGTACCTCTTTAAAAGGCTATGGTCACCTTTGGAGATTGTTATTGTGCATGATATGTTTTATGTGCAACAAAACATTTCTGCAATTGATTTAATTTAAAAAAAAATTACAATGCATTACAAACTGCTTGATTCTGCAAGGGAGCAGTTTGTCAGGACCGAGACTAAACAGAATTAAGCAGATTGCAGTGTATACTTATGCATGTAAGCTGCAGAAGGAAAATAGAAACGTTTTCTAAATAAAACCAATAGCAGAAATGTTTATTCACATAATCTATACAATGCACTAAGGAAGAAATGATGATGCGGCAGCTATTGGTGACCAGAATTACAGGAGCAGCCAAGTAGGATATTCTGCACTGTTTCTGTAATATCCAAGAAGTTATATGAATTAGAGTTATGAAAATGACATCGCTGCACGAGCTGTAACAGGTTGTAGAAATAGCGTGTCCAGCTTTGCAACTCTGATTCAATAATGATTTTCACTTTTATGGGAGTTATGGAAATAGCAAAGAACAGCCCGCTTGGCTGCTTGTGTAATTCTGACCTCTGCATCCAGTTGGGATAGAGTTGAAGGGGGAGGGGCACCATTCTAGAGCTAGGTGTGAGTTTACAAGGTACCCACATATATCAAGCAGTTATGGCCTATCTTGTGGATATTCCATAAATGTCTAAGAATGGTATACCCCTCTAAAGGGAACCTGTCATTTTGATCTGACAGTTGCATTTTACAGAGCAGTAGGAGCCAAGCAGGATGAGCTACAGTATATAGTGGTGTGGAAAAATATTCTACACAATTGAATGCTATTCAAATTTAAATCTCTAGTTATTTATTTAAATCTCTAGTTATTTTAGACCTTGGAGTTCAGTGGGTGATCCTACTCAGGCATCTCTGTGTCCACGCTTATACAAGGAAAGTTGTAAGTCCTCCAGCAAAGCAAACCACTGGATTCCTAAGTTCAGAAAAAAACAAAAGAGTCTATTCCCACAAAGTTAAATGGGTACCTGGATTTGTCCAAGCTGAAGCAAAGGCATAGACAAAGTTAAATGAGCACCGTCAGATTCAAATTTGAATTTCCTTTTTATAGAAATCATGGGTTAGAAAATCATGGATTTGTCCAAGCTGAAGCAAAGGCATAGACAAAGTCCAGTAAGTGAGGGTGGGCTAGCATTGATAGGACAGGAGAGAGCACAGAGGAGGGCTATCAGACAGGAGAGAGCACAGAGGAGTCCTATCAGACAGGAGAGAGCACAGAGAAGTGCTATCAGACAGGACAGAGCACAGAGGAGTGCTATCAGACAGGAGCGAGAACAGAGGAGTGCTATCAGACAGAAGAGAGCACAGAGAAGTATTATCAGAAAGGAGAGAACACAGAGGAGTGCTATCAGACAGGAGAGAGCACGGAGGAGTGATATCAGACAGGAGAGAGCACAGAGAAGTGCTATCAGACAGGACAGAGCACAGAGGAGTACTATCAGACAGGAGAGAGCACAGAGAAGTATTATCAGACAGGAGAGAGCACAGAGGAGTGCTATCAGACAGGAGAGAGCACAGAGAAGTGCTATCAGACAGGACAGAGCACAGAGGAGTACTATCAGACAGGAGAGAGCACAGAGAAGTATTATCAGACATGAGAGAACACAGAGGAGTGCTATCAGACAGGAGAGAGCACAGAGGAGTGATATCAGACAGGAGAGAGCACAGAGAAGTATTATCAGACATGAGAGAACACAGAGGAGTGCTATCAGACAGGAGAGAGCACAGAGGAGTGATATCAGACAGGAGAGAGCACAGGGGAGTCCGATCAGGCAGGAGAGAGCACAGAGGAGTACTATCAGACAGGAGAGAGCACAGAGAAGTATTATCAGACAGGAGAGAACACAGAGGAGTGCTATCAGACAGGAGAGAGCACAGAGGAGTGCTATCAGACAGGAGAGGGCACAGAGGAGTACTATCAGACAGGAGTGAGCACAGAGGAGTGATATCAGACAGGAGAGAGCACAAGGGAGTCCTATCAGGCAGGAGAGAGCACAGAGGTGTACTATCAGACAGTAGAGAGCACTGAGAAGTATTATCAGACAGGAGAGAACACAGAGGAGTGCTATCAGAAAGGAGAGAGCACAGAGGAGTGCTATCAGACAGGAGAGGGAACAGATGAGTACTATCAGACAGGAGTGAGCACAGAGGAGTGCTATCTGACAGGAGAGAGCACAGAGTAGTAATATCAGACAGGAGAGAGCACAGGGGAGTCCTATCAGGCAGGAGAGAGCACAGGGGAGTCCTATCAGGCAGGAGAGAGCACAGAGGAGTACTATCAGACAGAAGAGAGCACAGAGGAGTGTTATCAGGCAGGAGAGAGAACACAGAGGAGTCCTATCAGACAGGAGAGAGCACAGAGGAGTACTATCAGACAGGAGAGAGCACAGAGCAGTGCTATCAGACAGGAGAGAGCACAGAGGAGTGCTATCAGACAGAAGAGAACACAGGAGTATTATCAGACAGGAGAGAACACAGAGGAGTACTATCAGACAGGAAGGAGCACAGAGGAGTGCTATCAGACAGGAGGGAGCACAGAGGAGTACTATCAGACAGGAGAGAGCACAGAGGAGTATTATCAGACAGGAGAGAGCACAGAGGAGGCTATCAGACAGGAGAGAGCACAGAAGAGTGCTATTAGACAGGAGAGAGCACAGAGGAGTGCTATCAGACAGGAGAGAGCACAGAGGAGTGCTATCAGACAGGAGAGAGCACAGAGGAGTACTATCAGACAGGAGAGAGCACAGAGGAGTGCTATCAGAAAATTGGTTTATGGAGAAAAAAAAATACTAGTACTAATAAGGCTAGGTTCACACAATCGTTTGCATCTAACCTGTTAAGGGTCCGATAGGCCTTTTTTCTTTTTTTAAGCTGATCAGACGCTGAAACGGGTCGGATGAGAACGGCTACTGCTGGGTCCCGACTGCCCCCACTTGAATGGGGTCCATCGGTGAACCAGTAATTTTACAGGATTTTAGCGGCGAAAGAAAAATGTGCTTGCACCGTTTTTTTCCTCCACTAAACTTGACGGAACTGCCGACGGAGCTTCATCTAACGGAGCCCGACGGCAGTGTCAACGAAGCCTGACTGGGAACCATGTTGTACATCCTGCAAATAATTCTTTAGGCGTTACCTTCATATAAATCTGTCAGGGCAATAGCAAATGAGCAATTTAACCAGGGTATGACCTTGTTGAACCATACTAGTTCACATCAGAGAAATAGTTCATACTAACGCTTAACTATTTATGGTTCCGTAAAGGACGATAGCAGGAATAAAGATCTGATAAAAGGTTTTCCAGCCTCGTACTGTGAGGCGCTGGGGCATGTGACAGCTTCAATAGACATACTGGTTTTCTTGGAATGTTCTCGAGCAGCTCTTTAACTTGACTTGAAAAGAACTTTTATATCAGAGAAGGCTTTGAAAAAGGTTACAAGACCATTCATTCTCTGAGCCGTCAACTCAAGCTGTGAGGAGGAAAGCAGCCAGAGTTGGTTTACAACTCTTCCAAGTCTTGCCAAGGATTATGTAGGGAAAAATAAAGAATCTCCGGAAAAGGGGGCAATGCTGTCAGAGTTGAACAAGCCATAATTTTTTTTTTTTTTTGCTTTTTATATTTTAATGTTGTTTAAAGGGCATCAAGAGTTTGAAGACAACGACGTCTTTCTTCAGGGATTAGAACTTTCCTCCTTAACTCTTGTTGAGGCCACCAGAGAACACAATACTGTTCTGTAAGAAATCCAAGACACGGGCTGTTCTTATCCATGTGGCTTATATTGTATGTCTGGATTGTTTAGATCAGTGGTCTCAAACTGTGGCCCTCCAGATGTTGCAAAACTTCAACTCCCAGCATGCGCGGACAGCCAACGGCTGTCCGCGCATGCTGGGAGTTGAAGTTTTGCAACATCTGGAGGCAGAGGCGTAGCTTGTAGCTTCTGGGCCCTGATGCAAAATCTGCAACAGGGCCCCATAGGCCAATTATAATACTGCTTAATATTGGAAAAATTGACCTGGCATCAGGCGCTCGGGGATCCAGAGAGATCTCACAACCAGTTCATGGAGGTGGATAGGAATTCAAGCTTTATTAGTATACAACAACGCGTTTCGGGGTTAGCATACCCCTTCTTCTGTCAATCTGAAGAAGGGGTATGCTAACCCCGAAACGCGTTGTTGTATACTAATAAAGCTTGAATTCCTACCCACCTCCATGAACTGGTTGTGAGATCTCTCTGGATCCCCGAGCGCCTGATGCCAGGTCAATTTTTCCAATATTAAGCTCACCCACAGGATCTCCTCATTGGATCCATCCTGAAGACCTGTAGGCTTGCACGGAATCCTTCATTACCTCAGACTGAGGTTATATGCGTATTATTATACGCTCCAGGTGAGCGGCCATTCATTAGACCCCTTACGTATCCCCACTCTACGTGGGTCTCTGTATAAATTTTTAGGGTAATGCACTAGGCGCCTCCTTGGGCCTTCTCTCTTTTTTTCTATTTGTTTACAATTATAATACTGAGCTCTTATGGGATAGTTGTGCTTTGGGGCCCTCTTAGGCAACAAAGCCGAGGTACGACTGCTACCTCTACTACCTCTGTAAAGTCTAGAAGAGAAAAGTATATCATACGCACTCACCCGATGTGTGCTAAAGAAGTTGCTTTTATTCCATGCTTAAGGGTACAGTAATTCGGGTCGGGGGAGAGGAAGAAATCTTGAGCTCAGCTGAGCTCGTGGAACGACGGTTCCGTTTCGTGGGTTGTCCACTTGGTCAAACGGACAACCCGCGAAACGGAACCGTCGTTCCACGAGCTCGGCTGAGCTCAAGATTTCTTCCTCTCCCCCGACCCGAATTACTGTACCCTTAAGCATGGAATAAAAGCAACTTCTTTGGCACACATCGGGTGAGTGCGTATTATATACTTTTCTCTTCTCGACTTTATCATCTACATGTTTTCCATATAAGCGCACCCCCGACCCGCCGTACCACTCGCCCGAGAGTAACTACCTCAGTCTATTACTGCATCCGCAGCACCGCAAACCACACTATAGTGCCGGTTCTCTATCTTTGCATATTGTCTACTACCTCTATAGCTACGCCCCTGACTGGAGGGGCCACAGTTTGAGATCACTGGTATAGATGGAAGTTGTGTAATACTAACATCATCAAATTGCTTTTTTTTCCTTTTAAGGTGCGGAAGAATCAGATGGATTTCACCTAAAGGTAACAACATCTGGAACCGGAGGGAAACCTAAACAGAGCATAGCAACAACTGTTTCCATGGCTACAGAGATGGGGGGGGGGGGTTGAGCGATACGCAACATGTCTTCCATATTACAGTAAAAGTCACGTCTTATCTCCTGAGTGGATATGTCTGCTAGCAGCTCAGGGTTAGGGCTCCTTTACCTGGCTGTATTCAAGATACATCTATTTATTGAGCAATAACAAGATCCAAGCATAGGAAAGATCATTATTCCTTCTGGGTTCTACTAGTTTTTCCAGTAACACTATGGGAGACAATGTAAATGAGGCATTCGTAGGTCCAAGAATTATATTTATAGCTCCATGACAAGTGAGCTGCCAACCTCAGAAAGGATCCTGAGACGCAATGTCTTAAGAGGTTGCATACATTTTTAACACGTGACCTGCCGAATTATATAGAACACATTCCTACCTTTAGGCATTTTCATTTCGCATATGACCTTTATTACACCCCACAATAAATACTGGCCATTGATCAGACCGGCGTTATATCTTTAACTAGGCCAACAAGGCCCAGGCCTAGGGCGGCACTTTATCAGGGGGTGGCAGCTGGGGACAGGATTTTCTTATTTTTAACTTGGCTCTCACCATTCAACCATATGTATTGAGATCCCCCCCTTCCCTGAGAAGCTCTGCCCCCCACCAATGAGGTAGCCCTGGACTAGGGTGAACCCCCCCCCCCCCCCCCCTACCTTGTTGGCCTCTGGCAGCACAAAGCCTAAATACACCCCTTAATGGAGTACTCCACAGGAAAACTTTTTTATTTTTTTTATTTTTTTATTTACTGGTGCCAGAGAAGTAAACAGATTTGTAAATTACTTCTATTTCAAAATCTTAATCCTTCCAGTACTTATCAGCTGCTGTATACTACAGAGGAAGTTCATTTCTTTTTGAATTTCCTTTCTGTCTGACCACAGTGCTCTCTGCTGACACCTCTGTCCATGTCAGGAACTGTCCAGAGCAGGAGAGGTTTGCTATGGGGATTTTCTCCTGCTCTGGACAGTTCCTAAAATGGACAGAGGTGTCAGCAGAGAGCACTGTGGTCAGACAGAAAGGAAATTCAAAAAGAAAAGAACTTCCTCTGTAGTATACAGCAGCTGATAACTACTGAAAGGATTAAGATTTTTAAATTGAAGTAATTTACAAATCTGTTTAACTTTCTGGCACCAGTTGATTTAAAAAAAAAAAAAAAAAATTCCCAGCGGAGTACTCCTTTATATAAATCTAGACCCCAGTCCGGACCTCTCAAATACGTTTCCTACAAGACCCCCTGAATGAATAAAAAAATCCAAGATTCTCCAATATTATTTCTGACCACCTTAATTAAATGCAGACCCCAGACCAGACTCAGCAGATACTTCCCTTTTCTTGTTTTTTTTTTTACTTGCAGACGTCTTTACTAGAGATGAGCGAACTTACAGTAAATTCGATTCGTCACGAACTTCTCGGCTCGGCAGTTGATGACTTATCCTGCGTAAATTAGTTCAGCTTTCCGGTGCTCCGGTGGGCTGGAAAAGGTGGATACATTCCTCGGAAAGAGTCTCCTAAGACTGTATCCACCTTTTCCAGCCCACAGGAGCACCTGAAAGCTGAACTAATTTATGCAGGAAAAGTCATCAACTGCCGAGCCGAGAAGTTCGTTACGAATCGAATTTACTGTAAGTTCGCTCATCTCTAGTCTTTACTCCCAGACAATCTGTATTTAGGACACCGCATCCGTTAGATCTTCTGGGAGGTCTAGACTTCTTCTGGGGGTCAGTTAGAAATTCTGGGAGGTCACCTAGGCCAGTGTTTTTCAACCAGTGTGCCTCTTGCTGTGGCAAAACTACAACTCCCAGCATGCCCGGACAGCCTTTGGCTGTCCGGGCATGCTGGGAGTTGTAGTTTTGCAACAGCTGGAGGCACACTGGTTGGGAAATATGGACCCAGGCTGAATCCCTAAAGTCAGCTAGGATATTGGCTTTATGACGCCATAAAATGCAGCATGGTTCTTCATCATCCTGGCCATTTCACTTGCGCCATTACCTTTTAATTCTAGCGTATAATTTGTAATTATTACATCAGCACCATATTTTTACTCATAGGGAAGAACAAAGCGTCAAATTCCAAAAACTGTAAAGGTCACCACCATTCTGGTAAGTAATTGATAATGTTGGTTGTGTCTCCTGATGTGATCTCTGTATTATAAATATAGGCATTCCTATTTAGAATCGCAATATTTTCGAATGAAATCCTGTAGAATATTCGAATTTAAAGGGGTACTCCAGTGGAAAACTTTTTTTTTTTTAATCAACTGGTGCCAGAAAGTTAAGTAGATTTGTAAATTACTTCTATTAAAAAATCTTAATCCTTCCAGTACTTATTGGCTGCTGAATACTACAGAGGAAATTCTTTTCTTTTTGGAACACAGAGCTCTCTGCTGACTTTACGAGCACAGTGCTCTCTGCTGACATCATGACCACAGTGCTCTCTGCTGACATCTCTGTCCATTTTAAGAACTGTCCAGAGTGGGGAGAAAATCCCCCCTAGCAAACATATGCTGCTCTGGACAGTTCCTAAAATGGACAGAGATGTCAGCATAGAGCACTGTGGTCATGATGTCAGCAGAGAGCACTGTGTTCCAAAAAGAAAATAGTAGAGAATGTAGTATTCAGCAGCTAATAAGTACTGGAAGGATTAAGATTTTTTAATAGAAGTAATTTACAAATCTGTTTAACTTTCTGGCACCAGTTGATTTAAAAAAAAAAAGTTTTCCACTGGAGTATCCCTTTAAAGGGGTACTTCGGTGAAAACTTTTTTTCTTTTAAATCAACTGGTGGCAGAAAGTTAAACAGATTTGTAAATTATTTCTATTAAAAAATCTTAATCCTTCCAATAGTTATTAGCTTCTGAAGTTTTCTGTCTAACTGCTCAATGATGATGTCACGTCCCGGGAGCTGTGCATGATGGGAGAATATCCCCATAGGAACTGCACAGCTCCTGGGGCGTGAGTCATCAGAGAGCAGTTAGACAGAAAACAGCAACTCAACTTCAGAAGCTAATAACTATTGGAAGGATTAAGATTTTTTAATAGAAGTAATTTACAAATCTGTTTAACTTTTCGGAGCCAGTTGATATATAAAAAAAAAAATGTGGGCCTGAAATACCCCTTTAAACATTTGATGTAGCTTCTTATCAGGAGATGAGTTTGATTTAAAAAAAAAATAATAATAATAATAGTAATAATAATAATAATTTTCTATCACAATTTAATAACATATTCTAATCTTACTAATCTTCTACATCAGGAACAGCCCTTTGCTATGATGACTGACTCTGATTTGGAAGGATTCTGTGTGGATCTTCTGTCGGAACTTTCTAAAACCTTGAAGTTCAACTATACATTACATGTGGTGAAAGACGGTCGGTACGGCGCCAAAGACCAGAATGGAAATTGGAACGGGATGGTTGGAGAGGTCATCAGGAAGGTGAATGATTATTGACTCCCCGATCCTGTTGTCCTTTGACATTCGATAAGCTTAGACAAGCTGCTTCGAGGAATTGTCCAGTGAAGACAATCTTCATTCTATATGTAGTTTTCATGTCAAAAGAGAATTTGTATAGGGATTGTAATTACATCAAATGTATTGCACAAGGGAAAGTTCTGCAACTATGGTCTTGTTACAATTCTCCTCATGATGTTATCTGTCAATGACATTCTAGTCAGGGGATTAAAACCCGGCCTGGTCCGAGGGTAATAGTAGTAGTAGTGACAATCTCTAAAGTCCCCTAACTGCAGCAAAAAATACAAATTTAATATTTTCCTAAGAATTCATTAAAGGGGTTATCCAGGAAGAAACGTTTTTTATATATATATATCAACTGGCTCCAGAAAGTTAAACAGATTTGTAAATTACTTCTATTAAAAAATCTTAATCCTTTCAGTACTTATGAGCTTCTGAAGTTAAGGTTGTTCTTTTCTGTCTAAGTGCTCTCTGATGACACCTGTCTCGGGAAAAACGCCTAGTTTAGAAGAGGTTTGCTATGGGGATTTGCTTCTAAACTGGGCGTTTCCCGAGACAGGTGTCATCAGAGAGCACTTAGACAGAAAAGAACAACCTTAACTTCAGAAGATCATAAGTATTGAAAGGATTAAGATTTTTTAATAGAAGTAATTTACAAATCTGTTTAACTTTCTGGAGCCAGTTGATATATATAAAAAAAGTTTTTGCCTGGAATACCCCTTTAACTTGGCATCGAAATGTTTTCGGAAAGTGCCAGGTGGCGCGAAACAGCCGTAGCCCTGGCGTTCCCCCTGAATATGTTCCCATGAATTGTATCTGCATGAAAATAAATAATTGATAAAATAGATTTTATGGTAAGTGCTGTGAAACTTCGTTGAATTAGTCATTTAAGTCATGCCCCAGACTCTTAATAGGATTGAGGTCTGGATTTTGACAAAGCCATTCTAAGACACTTTAATATTTCCCCTTTCCTTTGTCCCATGTGGCAGTATGTTTGGGGCCATTGTTCTGATGGAAGGTAAATCTCCATCTCAGTCTCAAATCTCTGGAAGACTGAAAGAGATTTTACAGAATTGCCCTGCATTTACTGCCATCCAATTTTTTATTTAGGGGATTTATTATATAGGGGATAAGTTTCAGATCGCGGGTGGTCCGATCGCTGGGACCCCTCGCGATTTTCCATACGGGTCCCCGGCAGTTCGCAGACTGCATGAAGCAGCGGCCGATACGCCTCCTCAATACAACGCTATGGAAGAGCCGGAGCATTGTCTTCAGTAATCTACGGCTCTGCCATAGCGCTATATTGAGGGGGCCTGTCAGATGCCACTTCATGCGGTGGTCGACACGCTATTTGGCCAGAAAGCCGGGGACCCCCACCGCTGGGACCCCCCACGATCTGTAACTTATCCCCTATCCTTAGGACTTCTGGGACCCCCTGCAAGTTAATTTTCGCTGAAATACTCCTGTTGGTTAGATTAGCCAGATATATTAAGAGGTGCAGGCGTCTTAATATATCTGGTATTTCTGTGACTGTCCCATGTGCCTATGACTGAAATCAATGCCAGCTAAAGGGGTTTTGCCTGGAATACCCCTTTAAGAGCCGGTGTAGATCTCAACTGAAATGTATGCCTGCCTGCATAGTAAATCTGGTGGTCACAGAAGGCCATGTCACCTTTTCCCCTGCGACCCACTTTGTGAGCATGATGTAGGGTGCTGGTGTCCATCAAAGAGAATGCACCCCCCCCCCCCCCCCCCCTCCCCATGGTGTTTTTTATAATGGACAAAAACTTAAACTTTAGTCACATTGGACCTGTTAATCACCTTCTATGTGTTTGAGAAGTCTGCCACATGCTCTGAACATATTTTGCCTTCTTCGTGGAAACTTCCATTAAGCCCTACGGATCTTTGGAGCTCCTATATCATTATGGTTGGTGTCTTTGTTGCATTTCTTAGCCAATGCCTATTTTCCTGGTCTAGGAGTTTTGGGGGGGGGGGGGGGGTGACCTATTCTTGGCAGGTTTGTAGTTGAGCAATTTTCCTCTGGTTTTGCAATAATAGATTTTATGGTGCTCAAAGTTCGTGATATTTATCATTACGTCTTCACAATTTTGTGGAGAACACCTCGTTATCATGTTCCTTGCTTAATGGTGTTACAGACTCAGAGTGGGTGTAATTATGCTGAGAATATGTGCCAGATCATGGCTCGGCTCCCCGGCCAGATGAGACATCCGTCCATTTCTCTATATGCAGAGATACATGTACGGCTCTCTCGGCCGGCCGCGATTGTGTATATACTGCATGATATGAATAGACACAAACATTTTCTTCAGGAAAGACATTGGACATGTGCAATTTGTTTAGGAACGAATACTAAACTTAACAAATTTTCCCGTTTTCGGGTGTTCGTTACAATCCGAATGCACGAAAAAAAAATTGAATATTTCCGAAAAAGAACACGAATACGAATATACAGTTAACGACTGCATTCGTTAAATAACGCATAAAGAATAATGCATGTTAGCGAATAACGAATGCATTCGTTACCAGTAAACCGAATGTAAGGAATGAATTAGATTTTTTTCATTGGGTTTACCTGAGGAGAACTTGCCTTCCTACACAGAGAAAACTGCAAAAAAAGGTGAAAACAACAAGAATCCTAAGGTAACACCTGCTATTTATTACAAAAGAGGATCAGCAAGTGAAACTAATGTGCATTTCGTTTAGTAACGAATGCTAAATTTAATGAATTTTACAGATATAACGAAAGATCCGAATTAACGAATGCATCCGAAACCGAAAATAAAATTTCGCAGATGCATTAGAAAACTGAATATGACGAATGCACAGCATTCCGAATATTCACAGAACGAAAAAAAAAAAAAAAAAAAACGAAAACGAAAAATACTAAATTTTTGGTTCTGCACATGTCTAAAAGATTTTTTTTTCTAATTTCTTAAAGGGGTACTCCTTTGGATGTCTAATCGCGGGTGATCTCTCTGCAGCACCCCTGCCACACACGGCATTCCAAACAGGAACATGAATGGGGGGGGGCGTGATGTCATGTCTCCGACCGCCCAAACCCAGTGTTCTAAACATCCTGTTTAGAATGCCGGGTGTGGCAGGGGTGCTGCATGGAGATCACGGGGGGTCCCAGCAGCAGGACCCCCACGATCAGACATCTTATCTCCTATCTTTTGAGTACCCTTAATAACTCAGGAATGATCCATGTCAGAGCCACATATCAAAATTTGTTTTTAATGACCGTAACACTTTAAACATTCTTCTTCCAGTTTGTAATGCAACAAAATAGAGACAATCAACAGGAGTTACTCCTGTTGCTTTCCTCTTCTTTGAGACAAGCAACATGAGTAACGTAACATTCTTTACATTTCTAGGGGATATGGATTTAAGACTGTTCTGTACTATTTTAAGTTGTGCGGATGTAGCCAAAGGCTGTCCGGGCATGCTGGGAGTTATATTTTGCAACAGCTGGGGCCACCCTGCTTGGGAAACACTGGTCTATGTAGAGGACAGGAGCTTCTTCGGGGTCCTGTAAGTAAAAAAGTAATGGAGTCGCCCTCACCTGGTGTCCACAGGAGCAGCTAACCCTGGTACAGGTAAAGTGTACAGAACATGTAATACCTCCCTCTACTGTAGGGGGCGCTACCAGACACCAGTCAGTGCATACGCTTCAGTAATACAGGGGTTTTACCAGTGAATGCCCATTTTGATTGGTCGGTTCTTCCGGCCATTGACACGTTTCACAGATCTGGACTGTCCGTGCATTGTATGTTGAGTCTGGTTTCAACTTACGATAGTCCAGAAAAGACCATTGTATGTTGAAACTATTGTATGTTGAGGCCATTGTAAGTTGAGGGATCACTGTATCTTTCATTCATAAAAAATAAAAATAAATTCTACCCTGTGCTTGCTTCGGCAGCTTATATACTTAAACAAATTGGAAGGATACAGAGAAGATTAGCATAGCCCCTGCGCAAGGATGAAATGCTAATTTGTGAAGCCATGTTAAAAAAAAAAAATGAAAAATGAAAAAAAAATGAAAAATACTCTTCCCTCTTTTACTGTTTTTCTAGGAGGCAGACTTGGCAGTGGCTCCTTTGACCATTACTGCAATAAGAGAGGACACAATATCTTTCACCAAACCCTTTTTGCAGACCGGAATTGGCATACTTCTCAAGAAAGAGTCGTTTTCTGACGGGTCTTACTTTTTTGGCTTCCTAAATCCTTTCAGCAAAGAACTGTGGATAGGAATCATTATCTCTTATGTGATCACCAGCCTGTGCCTGTTCCTAGTAGGAAGGTGAGAATTACCTTATGTAATTGTTCTAGGGATTAAAGGAGTACTCCGGAATAGGAAAATTATCGTCCATACTGCCAGCAGTAAAAAAAAAAAAAAACATACCTTCCTTTGCTCCCCGGGGCCTCCGGTAACCCACTCTGGTCTCCACCGCGATCCTCTTCCTGGTAGCCGGTGGTCGGCGAGTCATACTGCACTCAGCCAATCACCGGCCGCAGCGAAGTCCCGACTCGGCCGGCGATAGGCTGAGCCACAGTGTGAGAACGCTTCAAGACACACAATTCTTCACTGCATCGGCACCCGCTGCTGGGGCCGAAAACATCACACTGCCGCTCAGCCTATTGCCGGCCGAGTCGGGACTTCGCTGCGGCCGGTGATTGGCTGAGTGCAGTATGACTCGCCGACCACCGGCAACCAGGAAGAGGATCGCGGCGGAGACCGGAGACGGTTACTGGAGGCTCCGGGGGAGCAAAGGAAGGTATGCACCTGTTTTGTTTTTGTTTTTTGCTCCCGGCAGCATGGACGATAATTTTTCTATTCCGGAGTTCTCCTTTAAAGGTGTTGAAAATGTCTAGAAATACAGCACCACATCTGTCCTCAGGTTGTAGTATTGTAGCTATGTACTTCATTGGCACTCAGCCGCAATTCCATTTCATAAAACTGAACTTAAAGGGGTACACCACAGCTCCAGCGTCCGGAACATTTTGTTCCAAACACTGGGTGCAGGCTGCGGGGATCATGATGTCACAGCCACGCCCCCTCAATGCAAGTCTATTGAAGGGAGCGTGGCAGCAGCCACGCCCCCCTTACATAGACTTGCATTGAGGGGGCGTGGCTGTGACATCACAACCCCCGCAGCCCGCACCCAACGTTCGGAACAAAATGTTCCGGACGCTGGAGCTGTGGTGTACCCCTTGAAAGGAAGACTTTGCAGAAAACTGATCTAACTATTTACGTTTTAGGGCTAGAGGCTCATAGATGTGAGATACAGATTTCTTCAAAAGGGTTTGATACCTTTTGGATGAATAGAAAGATCCACTGATGATAGGAAGATCACAGGTTGTCCCAGCACTGGAACCTCTAGAGATCAACTGTTACCTGTGATAGAACCTGGCGGCAAGAGTTCAATTTTCCTGCAGCGCCACCAAAGGGGAATTGTAGCATTACATGTGAAAATGATTTGTGTCATGAAACATATAAATGACTGTGACTTCATATTTTTTTAGGGTAAGTCCATGTGAATGGGCTGAACCATCGAATGAACAGAATCGGTACACTCTGCTGAACAGTCTTTGGTTTGGCATGGGAGCACTTACACTGCAAGGTAAGTCACGTCTTTCTGGAGGAACATCATGATCGAATTAATTACTCAGTAAAGATATAAGGATGTAAATAGTTGGGAATTTGGGAATGGACCAACCAGACTTAATGGGGTACTCCGGTGGAAAATGTTTTTTTTTTCTTTTCTTTTTTAAATCAACTGGTGCCAGAAAGTTAAACAGATTTGTAAATGACTTCGATTTAAAAATCTTAATCCTTCCAGCAGTACTTATCAGCTGCTGTATGCTCCAGAGGAAGATGTGTAGTTCTTTCAAGTCTGACCACAGTGCTCTCTGCTGACACCTCCGTTTATGTCAGGAACTGTCCAGAGAAGGAGCAAATGCCTATAGCAAATCTCTCCTGCTCCGGACAGTTCCTGACATGGACAGAGGTGTCAGCAGAGAAGAAATTCATAAAGAAAATAAATTCTTACGGAGCATACAGCAGCTTGATTATACTGGAAGGATTAAGATTTTTATATAGAAGTAATTTACAAAATCTGTTTAAAGGGGTACTACCGTGGAAAACTTTGTTGTTGTTTTTTTATCAACTGGTGCCAGAAAGTTAAACAGATTAGTAAATTACTTCTATTAAAAAATCTTAATCCTTCTAGTACTTTTTAGGGTCTGTATACTACAGAGGAAATGTTTATCTTTTTGCATTTCTCTTATGTCACGACCACAGTGCTCTCTGCTGACCTCTGCTGTTCACTTTTGGAACTGTCCAGAGCAGGAGAAAATCCCCATACCACACGTATGCTGCTCTGGACAGTTCCTAAAATAGACAGCAGAGGTCAGCAGAGAGCACTGTGGTCGTGACATAAGAGAAATCCACAAAGATAAACATTTCCTCTGTAGTATACAGCCCCTAAAAAGGGCTAGAAGGATTAAAGGAAATCTGTCATCAGCATCACCCGCACTAAGCCTGTTACACAGGCTTGTAGTGCGGGTGATGCTGATTAAAACGCTATGTACCTTATTAAAAAACCGAGCAGTGGATGTTTAGAAATCTTTATATTTACTTACCTGTCAATCACAGGCTTGGGGCTCAGTTACGTCAGCGGGACTCGGGACTCGGAAGCGAGACTTGGCCGGCCATTGATGTAAAGTTTCCTGTGATCTAAAGTTTTTACAAGTGCGCATGCGCGGGTTAACGCTAGCATAAATACGTAAGCGGGACTCGGCCGGCCATTGATGTAAAGTTTCCTGTGATCTAAAGTTTTTACAAGTGCGCGTGCGCGGGTTAACGCTAGCATAAATACGGAAGCGGGACTCGGCCAGCCATTGATGTAAAGTTTCCTGTGATCTAAAGTTTTTACAAGTGCGCATGCGCGGGTTACCGCTAGCGTAAACACGGAAGCGGGACTCGGCCGGCCATTGATGTAAAGTTTCCTGTGATCTAAAGTTTTTACAAGTGCGCATGCGCGGGTCAACGCTAGCATAAACATGGAAGCGGGACTCGGCCGGCCATTGATGTAAAGTTTCCTGTGATCTAAAGTTTTTACAAGTGCGCATGCGCGGGTTAACGCTAGCGTAAACACGGAAGCGGGACTCGGCCGGCCATTGATGTAAAGTTTCCTGTGATCTAAAGTTTTTACAAGTGCGCATGCGCGGGTTAACGCTAACGTAAATACGGAAGCGGGACTCGGCCGGCCATTGATGTAAAGTTTCCTGTGATCTAAAGTTTTTACAAGTGTGCATGCGCGGGTTAACGCTAGCGTAAACACGAAAGCGGGACTTGGCCGGCCATTGATGTAAAGTTTCCTGTGATCTAAAGTTTTTACAAGTGCGCATACGCGGGTTAACGCTAGCGTAAACACGAAAGCGGGACTCGGCCGGCCATTGATGTAAAGTTTCCTGTGATCTAAAGTTTTTACAAGTGCGCATGCATGGGTTAACGCTAGCGTAAACATGGAAACGGGACTCGGCCGGCCATTGATGTAAAGTTTCCTGTGATCTAAAGTTTTTACAAGTGCGCATGCGCGGGTTAACGCTAATGTAAATACGGAAGCGGGACTCGGCCGGCCATTGATGTAAAGTTTCCTGTGATCTAAAGTTTTTACAAGTGCGCATGCGCGGGTTAACGCTAGCGTAAATACGGAAGCGGGACTCGGCCGGCCATTGATGTAAAGTTTCCTGTGATCTAAAGTTTTTACAAGTGCGCATGCGCGAGTTAACGCTAGCGTAAACACGGAAGCGGGACTCGGCCGGCCATTGATGTAAAGATTCCTGTGATCTAAAGTTTTTACAAGTGCGCATGCGCGGGTTAACGCTAGCGTAAACACGGAAGCGGGACTCGGCCGGCCATTGATGTAAAGATTCCTGTGATCTAAAGTTTTTACAAGTGCGCATGCGCGGGTTAACGCTAGCGTAAACATGGAAACGGGACTCAGCCGGCCATTGATGTAAAGTTTCCTGTGATCTAAAGTTTTTACAAGTGCACATGCACGGGTTAACGCTAACGTAAATACGGAAGCGGGACTCGGCCGGCCATTGATGTAAAGTTTCCTGTGATCTAAAGTTTTTACAAGTGCGCATGCGCGGGTTAACGCTAGCGTAAACACGAAAGCGGGACTCGGCCGGCCATTGATGTAAAGTTTCCTGTGATCTAAAGTTTTTACAAGTGCGCATGCGCGGGTTAACGCTAGCATAAACACGGAAACGGGACTCGGCCGGCCATTGATGTAAAGTTTCCTGTGATCTAAAGTTTTTACAAGTGCGCATGCGCGGGTTAACGCTAGCGTAAACACGAAAGCGGGACTCGGCCGGCCATTGATGTAAAGTTTCCTGTGATCTAAAGTTTTTACAAGTGCGCATGCGCGGGTTAACGCTAGCATAAACACGGAAACGGGACTCGGCCGGCCATTGATGTAAAGTTTCCTGTGATCTAAAGTTTTTACAAGTGCGCATGCGCGGGTTAACGCTAGCGTAAACCCGCGCATGCGCACTTGTAAAAACTTTAGATCACAGGAAACTTAACATCAATTGCCGGCCGAGTTCCGCTTCCGAGTCCCGAGTCCCGCTGACGTAACTGAGCCCCAAGCCTGTGATTGACAGGTAAGTAAATTTAAAGATTTCTAAACATCCACTGCTCGGTTTTTAATAAGGTACATAGCGTTTTAATTAGCATCACCCGCACTACAAGCCTGTGTAACAGGCTTAGTGCGGGTGATGCTGATGACAGATTTCCTTTAAGATTTTTTTAATAGAAGTAATTTACAAATCTGTAATTTGATTTAAAAAAAAAAGTTTTCCACGTTAGTACCCCTTTAACATTCTGCCACCAGTTGATTTTTTTTTTTTTTTATTCCGCAGGAGTCCCCCTTTAAGCTGCTGCCTTACATACTAGCAAGCAGTTTGGTCTTGATTAACACTTTAGTGTACGCCTACTAAAGATGTCATGATGTAACTTTAGGAAAAGACATGTTCTCTTTTATATTTGTGTTCTATTCCATAGGTGTGGAGCCTCAGCCCAAGTCTGTGTCTGCCAGAATCATTGCCGTTATTTGGTGGCTCTTTTCCATTACCCTATTGGCTGCCTATATCGCCAGTTTTGCTTCATATGTAAACAACACCAAAGCGCAAACTCCAAACATTCAGACATTCGATGATTTGCTGAAGCAAAATAAAATTGAGTTTGGGACATTGGCCAACTCTTCCACCTTCAATTTCTTTAAGGTAACTAAGGCTTTTTAGGTATGACTCCTCTCAGTACCATAGCTGGGATAGGTTCTTCTTATAGAAAAGCACCATTGCTTTGAATGACTATTAACTCTTGAACACTACGATGTGTTTATTCTCTATATAGAATAGGTCTGAAATCATAATCTTTGTTAACAAATCTTACATATACAGTATTTAGAGATTCTTTTTTTTTTCTTGCTTTGTTACAAAGCTCTTAATCCCCTTCTTTACTTTATAATGCTAAATAATAAAAATCTGGCTGCCTTCAGCTACCACTAGGGGGAGCTCACTGCACGTTTTATTATTTTGTTTAAAAAAATAAGGAACTGTACACAACATTTGTGGTGTAATTGTGTTGGGAGTGATCTCAACATACATAAGCTGAATGTATCTATTACCTACAGAGCAGTACAGGGCTGTGGAGAGCTTTCTAATACAATAGGGAGGGGGCAAGGTTCACCAAAAGAATAAGCTCTTAGCATACATCAGGCTTATTATACAGTGTAATCCCTTTTTTGAAAAGACCAGCACCTTACACCAGTGTTTCCCAACCAGAGTGCCTCCAGCTGTTGTAAAACTACATCTCCCAGCATGCCCGGACAGCCTTCGGCTGTCCGGGCATGCTGGGAGATGTAGTTTTGCAACAGCTGGAGGCCCCCTATTTGGGAAACACTGCCTTACACAGACCAGTTTTTTTGTTACTGATTTTAAGTCCATCATATTTAATGTATCCGTGGTCACCTATGTGGGTGGTAATTTCAAAGCACTTGTAGATGGTCTTCTCATAGAGGTTTTAAAGGGGTACTCCGGCGCTTAGACATTTTTATCCCCTATCACGGGGTGACAGCTGTCACGCCCCCTCCCATAGGCTTGCATTGGGGGGCGGAGAGTGACATCACCCGGGGGGCGGAGCCGTGACGTCACAATGCCCCGTCCCCGTGATCGACAGTAATCAGACCCGGAGCGAACAAGTTCTGGGGACTGATTCCAACGGGGTGCGGCATGCAAGATCACGGGGGTCCCCAGCTGCGGGACCCCCGCGATCAGGCATCTTATTCCCTATCCTTTGGATAGGAGATAAGATGTCTAAGCGCCGGAGTACCCCTTTAATGTCGCCTTACCCATACCTATTGACCTACCACCTTACCTGGGATCTAAGGTGCCTATACACCATTGATTAAAGGAAATTTTAAACTAAATTGTAATTCATTGGGTGAAATTTAACAATAAATGATAGACTGTTGTCACCAGAAATGAAGTCATGTTGGAAATTTTCAGGCAATAGTTGAACAAAAGAAAATTTTTAGAAAGATAATTTCTTCCTTCTTCTGCTGTCATCGATCATTTGTGGCCAGATTGACAGCGATAAGTGTGCATATGGAGAGCTGTCATTAGCTGAGCAAGACCGCCCACTTGACTATTTAGCCCAGAACGAACAGAAATTTTCCTGAATAAATGACAATTTATCCTAAAGCTTTTCCCCCAAAATTATTGTTAAATATAATCGGATCGCTAAATTATAACCCGGTCTGATCATGGAGAGAGTGAGCTCTTTGTTTGTATAAAAAAAAAACATACCGTATTTTTCGCCGTATAAGACGCACTTTTTCTTCCCCAAAACTGGGGGGGAAAAGCCGGTGCGTCTTATACGGCGAATACACCCCTATGGCGGCGGTCCCTGCGGCCATCAACGGCCGGGACCCGCAGCTAATACAGGACATCACCGATCGCGGTGATGCCCTGTATTAACCCTTCAGACGCGGCGATCAAAGCTGATCGCGGCGGTGCCGAACAGCCCGACTGAATAGCCGGGTTAGTGCTTACAGGACACCGGGAGGGACCTTACCTGCCTCCTCGGTGTCTTCTCCGTTCAGGGATCCCCTGTATGGCCGGCGCTCTCCTTCCTCGTCATCAAGTCGTCGCATACGTGCGTCGGCGTGCGTAACGACGTGATGGCGGCGACGGAGAGCGAGGATACCCGTCCGGCAGCAGAGACAGCGATGGAGCGACATCCAGGGCAGCGGTGACGGGTCCGGAGCGGCGGGGACACGTGAGTATTACCTCCTCCTGCAGTGGTCTTCAATCTGCGGACCTCCAGATGTTGCAAAACTGCAACTCCCAGCATGCCCGGACAGCCAACGGCTGTCCGGGCATGCTGGGAGTTGTAGTTTTGCAACATCTGGAGGTCCGCAGGTTGAAGACCACTATTGGGTTCAAAATCTTTATTTTTTTTTATTTTGCCCCTATAGGACGAAAAATACGGTACATTTATTGTAATATTCTTGACATTATGGCAGACAGTACATAAAAAAAGAAATCTTCATGTAAAGCAGCATAAGTAAATAATGTAGGGGGGTTATGTAGGCATCTCCATAAATCTTGTCTCACCATCTGGGATTTCTCAGTACTTCATCCAGTGTGCTGGATCCATCTTGAAATGTCCTTTTAAGATGGCCGCCTCTGTTAGCTTCCTCTAGCTGTCATCCTCCTTGTGCTGGAGGGCTGTACAGGACGTCCTGTCCTTGGAGACCCTCGTCCGTTCCTGCATCCATTCGTGTCCTCCTTCAGGCTGTTTGGCCCCGCCTCTTTCCTTAGTTCTATCAGCTTTGAAGTCTTGAACTTATATACCAGTGGCTAATATCTGATTGGATGTTGAACACTTCCTTACAAGCTGAAGATTCAATTTAGGTTTGCTCATGTAAGCATATAGATATGGTATACAGTTAGGGTCATTAAAAACTTCTTAGCTTTAGCTATTTTAGCTATAGGATTCAGCTAGCTCAACTTGTATATATTTGAAGGGAACCAATCATCAGATTTTACCCTATATAACGCTTGGTAAAGCGTTATACAGGGTAAAATCTTTATTTTCACCATTCCCGGGGGATGCTGCTGCCCCCAGGGATGGTGAAGATATGAAGTTATAAAGTAGTCACCTGGGCGGGAGCTCTTCTCACCTACTCCCGTTCTTCGGCCGGCAGCGATGCTCCCTCCGCTTGATTGACGGGCCGCGTCATCACTCTGCTCCGTCTGTTCAGTGAGCGGAACAATGACGCGGCCCATCAATCAAGCGGAGGGGGGCGTCGCTGCCGGCCGAAGAACGGGAGTAGGTGAGAAGAGCTCCCCGCCCAGTTGACTACTTACGTGGGCGGCGGTGACTAGTTTATAACTTCATATCTTCACCATCCCTGGGGGCAGGAGCATCCCCCAGGAATGGCGAAAATAAAGATTTTACCCTATATAACGCTTTGCCAAGCGTTATATAGGGTAAAATCTGAAGATTGGTTTTCTTTAAAGGAGTACTCCAGCGCGCACTTTTTTCCTTTTATCCCGTCCGGGCTGCAAAATAAAAGAAAACACACTTTCTCTTACCTGCCAACGAGCCCCCGGAGCTCCGGTACATTCCGGTACAGGTGTTCGGTCCCCGGGCTGTATTCTTCTTACTTCCTGTTAGCCCAGCACGTCACACGGAGCTTCAGCCTATCACCAGCGGAGGCGGGACATTGCTGCGGCCAGTGATAGGCTGAAGCTCCGTGTGACGTGCCGGACTAACAGGAAGTAAGAAGAATACAGCCCGGGGACCGAACACCTGTACCGGAATGTACCGGAGCTCCGGGGGCTCGTTGGCAGGTAAGAGAAAGTGTATTTTCTTTTATTTTGCAGCCCGGACGGGATAAAAGGAAAAAAGTGCACACCGGAGTACTCCTTTAACTTGTTTCAAAAGGTCAGTTCAGCCATCTTGTATTTGAAACACTTGCTCAATTACCTTGATCCATGGATTATAATAGATAAAAAGAAGGGAACGCGGCCCTAGTGATGTACAGTTAGACAATATTATCAGAAAGAAGGTTGAATCTCACTCACCATATAGTGTTGTGCTAAGAGCACAACACCTCAAATCACATGTAGAGTGAGTCTTTTTGGTCCTGCAGCTTACAATCCTTCCGAACACTCCATGGAGTCGTCCGTGGTGACAGATGCAAGTAGATCAAAAAAAATGATTTTTTTCTGCAGCGCTGGACCAAATGGAATTAAGAGAGACCAAGCTCTTAAGAGTATTATCGGATAGCGTTTATTTGAAGCACATCTACGCGTTTCTGGACCAGAGTGGGCCCTTGTCCAGAGGAAGGGCCCATTCTGGGCCAGAAACGCGTAGATGTGCTTCAAATAAACGCTATCCAATAATACTCTTAAGAGCTTGGTCTCTCTTAATTCCGCTTGGTCCAGCGCTGCAGAAAAAAAATCTGTTTTTATCTACTTCCATGGATTATAATGACATTGTATATTTTACAACTATATTTTAATCGTCTCAGCTCCATCTGGTCTACAACATAATTCATTTTAGAATATAATATCAGGGAATTGTAATGTAGGCAATGCCTTCAAATCTTTAAACTTTTCTAAAGCATATCTCTGTAGGATTACAAGAAGATCTCACAGGACTACTCTTGTCTTCTATATACAGAATTCTAAAAACCCAACTTTGCGAATGATTTATGAGTATATGGATAAAAGAAAAGATCGAGTACTCGTGAAGACTTTTTCCGAAGGAGTCCAAAAAGTCAGAGAGTCAAACTACGCCTTCCTGGGAGAGTCCCTCAGCCAAGACTATGTTGCGGCCAAACACTGCGATCTTGTTCGTGCCCCGGAAATCATTGGAAGAAGAGGTTATGGTGTCGCTGCTGCACTAGGTATTCCAATGTCTGATTACTCATTTCTTTCATTTTGTTGTATGACAAAGATATTGGGGGAGATTTATCAAAACCTGTCCAGAGGAAAAGTTGCTGAGTTGCCCATAGCAACCAATCAGATCGCTGCTTTTATTTTTCAGAGGCCTTTTCAAAAAATGAAAGAAGCGATCTGATTGGTTGCTATGGGCAACTCAGCAACTTTTCCTCTGGACAGGTTTTGATAAATCTCCCCCAATATTCCTAAATAGCCTGTAAACATAGGATTACCAAGAATACTTCCTAGAGCTGCAGGCATTACGTCACATCACTGCTCCGCCAATCATTAGTCGTAGCAGTGTCCTGCCTCAGTCAGTGATTGGTGGAGCAGCGATGTAATGTCTGCACCTCCGGGAATACTGGATGCTACAGGGGAGGGGAGAGGTAAGTATAGGCGTTTTTATTTTATTATACAACCTTGGCAGATATCTTTCAAATAAAAACAAAATTAATAAATAAATAAATTGCTCAATGATCCGTTTAAACTTCAATTTATATAATGTCCTAAAAGATAGAGTGTTGGGATATGGTTGGAATTGTAGTATTGCAACAGCGAGAGAGCCAAATGTTGGGTAAGCACTGACCTAGAGCAATGTTTCCCAACCTGCAGCTTAAAAAGTACCTGTCGTGATCTTGTTAAATTGTATAATCCTCCCAGTTCACTGCCCCCATCATGATAAACCACCCCCTGCCTTTATTTTTATTATTTTTAGTTTTCTACCTTGATATTGCTCTTTATTTTCTGCTCAGTCTCAGTCAGATTCACAGACAGGGAAGAGGCGTTCCCCAGCAGGCGTGACATCATCTGAAGCCACACAGGGGAGAACTTCCTCCCTCACTCTGCTACACACAGTCCAGAGTGTGATGAACTATGATTGGCTAAGGCTGCACACATCCCCCTCAGCACTCTAGACTGCATTTCCTGATTTTGGACTTCAGCCAGGCCAGCGGAAGCCCAAAGTCTGTGCAAGAGATGGGAGGAAATGTGCTATGGACAAGTAGGGAGACACCTAGTGGCAGCTTTTTTAAAACACAAATAAAACATAATTTTTCAAAGCTTTATTTTTTTTAAACAAAGTGCATTAGTAAGATTTTTTATTTACTATAAGGAGTGCAATAGAAAAAAATAGTTTTCATGACAGTGCCCATTTAAGGATGTTGCCCCCAACTGTCACCTTCATGATGCTGGAAGCTAAAGTTCTACAACAGCTGGAGTAGCCACAGGTGGTACTGAATAAGGCATCTATGTTGACCATCTTTATGCTTGTAAAATGTTGCAGACTCGCCCATCATCAGGCCCCTGTCAATCGCAATTCTGGAACAATTTGAATCCGGTAATCTGGAGTATCTGCGGCAGAAGTGGTGGGAAAACACATGCACGTCTGCAGAAGTGCATGATGGCTGGGTGCCCGTGCAACCCCAAACCCTGGGGGGAATTTTCCTCATTCTGGGCATCGGTCTGGCCCTGGGACTGATCATCTCATTCATTGAGCTGGTGTGTAAATCGAAGTGCAAGGCGGTCCAACAGCAGGTAAAGATCCCCTATTCTGATGGCGCTACGTGGGAAAGGGCGGGCAGACAATCCTATCATGTCATAGACCTGTCAGTCTTCATGCTGCAGTCTCCTCTATACTCCCACACTGTGTCCAGCAGGGTTTCCCATGCTCTAACTCTGTGGGAGCGGCCGACCATTCTCTCATGGCTCCGAATTGTCGCATTCCATTCGCTATGAATCTCCATCCAGGAGAATCCATTTGTTGCCACTGAGTCATGTTACAAAATAATTCTTTAATATATTTGAATATATATTTACTGACTGTGAAATATCACACTCTGTCATTTCAGAATAAACTTTTAAAGGGGTACTCCAGTGGAAAACATTTTTTTTAAATCAACTGGTGCCAGAAAGTTAAACAGATTTGTAAATGACTTCTAATTAAAAAACTTAAAGGAGTATTCCAGGCAAAAACTTTTTTTTATATATATATCAACTGGCTCCGGAAAGTTAAACAGATTTGTAAATGACTTCTATTAAAAAAATCTTAATCCTTCCAATAGTTATTAGCTTCTGAAGTTTTCTGTCTAACTGCTCAATGATGATGTCACGTCCCAGGAGCTGTGCGTGATGGGAAAATATCCCCATAGGAGCTGCACAGCTCCCGGGACGTGAGTCATCAGAAAGCAGTTAGGCAGAAAACAGCAACTCAACTTCAGAAGCTAATAACTATTGGAAGGATTAAGATTTTTTAATAGAAGTAATTTACAAATCTGTTTAACTTTCCAGAGCCAGTTGATATATAAAAAAAAGTTTTTGCCTGGAATACCCCTTTAATCCTTTTAGTACTTCAGCTGCTGTATGCTCCACAGGAAGTTTTTTTCTTTTTGAATTTATTTTTTGTCTAACCACAGTGCTCTCTGCTGACACCTCTGTCCATGTCAGGAACTGTTCAGAGTAGGAGCAAATCCCCATAGCAAACCTATCTGCTCTGGACAGTTCCTGACATGGACAGAGCTGTCAGCAGAGAGCACTGTGGTCAGACAGAAAAGAACAATTCAACTTCCTGTGAAGTATACAGCAGCTCATAAGTACTGTAAGGATTAAGCTTTTTTTTAATAGAAGTAATTTACAAATCTGTTTAACCTTTTGGCACCAGTTAATTAAAAAAAAAAAAATAGCTTTCCACTGGAGTACCCCTTTAAGTCTATGGTGTTTTTTTTTTATTTTTTTTTTAGATGGGCCTCTAGATAATAACATGCTTTATTTAGCATTAGAACAGTGTTTCCCAACCAGGGTGTCTCCAGCTGTTGCAAAACTACAACTCCCTGCATGCCCGGACAGCCAAAGGCTGTCCGGGCATGCTGGGAGTTGTAGTTTTTGCAACAGCTGGAAGCACCCTGGTTGGGAAATGCTTAATTAGCATATCTCGCACTATTCTGCATTTATCAAAGCACTAATACTGCCTCATATAGCAAATTGTATGTATATACAGGTTTTACATCAAATATTATAGTCCAATGTATTTCGTTTTATATATCCAAAAAGTAAAAAAAAAAAAAAAACACTGAAATATTTTATTCTACATCCAGAAAGATAAGAAAACTCCCTCCTGTCTATGGCCGTGTTCATATATAGTATTTTGTTTAGTATTTTTAGGCTCTTTTCACACTATGAAATAGTTCCGTTTAGGAACTTCCGTCAGAAGTTCCGTCACTATATCGGGGAAAACCGGCCGTTACAAAACCCCTGACGGCCGTGACTAAATCGCATTGCAGCCTATGGGGTTTTGTAACTGCCCGTTTGCACCCGTATATGCCCGTAATTCAATACAGACGTGATACAGTGATGCCACATCGTGGCGGGAAAATTACTGCATGCAGTAATTTTTCCGCCACGATGTCCCGTCACTGTATCACGTGTGTGTGGTCACGCCACGCCCCCTCCATTCATGTCTATGGGAGGGGGCGTGTTACAAAATAGGCCATAGGCTGCAATGCGATTTAGTCACGGCCGTCAGGGGTTTTGTAACGGCCGGTTTTCCCCAATATAGTGACGGAACTTCTGACGGAAGTTCCTAAACGGAACTATTTCATAGTGTGAAAGGAGCCTTACACAGCAGAATTTCCATGTGGAATTCTGCCGGGAATTCTGGGGTGATTTTCTGCCTACTGATTTCAATAGGATTCTGCTGTCCCATTCAGACAGCAGAATTTCTGCAAATATGTAATACCAGTCTTCTATTTCGCAGAATTCTGCCCCCGGAATCCCATTCAAGTCAATAGGGTTTGCATTTCGGAGGAATTCTGTGTCCTGAGAACACAGAAATTCCGACAGAATTCCGTATTTACTTCAACAAGCTTTGCTGAATGGCATTTCTGTGGAATTGCGGAAATTCAGCCGTTTAAACATATCCTTAGTTAGAAGAGGAACAAACACAGAGAAAAATGTATCATGGAAAGATTTGCACTCATTCTTGGGGCCTAATGCTGTTTCACACAGGCTAAAAATACACTTGTTTTATTTATGTATTCTTCATGCAGCCTTTTTTTGCTTGCTTTTTGTTATACAAAGTATTTGGTGCTTTTTTTTTTTTTTTGTGGTGTTTTATGCAGTTTTTGTGGTGTTTTTGCTTACGATTTTCATGAGTTTTGAAATGTTTACACACAAATAAATAAATAAATAACTTTATTTTATTTAATTTGTCTTTGCAGAAGTCCTGCTGTTCTGCCTTCTCAGAAGAAATAGGCGAGCGCTTTGGAAAAAGTGAAAATCAGGAGAGTCTGGAAAAGGTGCAACCATGAGATTACAGCAAGTTGGGATATGAAAAAAAAATAATAATAATCTTTTGTGAATTTGCAGTTAAATAACCTACTTTCTGTAGTGGTGCCTTTCTGTACTAGTGTATTTGACCAGTCATGAATATGGTGCTCAGAAGTCTTTTTATTTTTTACTATTTTAAAGTTACTTGTCCTACAGAAATAACTATAGTAACACAACAAGCTTTAAGACTCACACGTGTACGTAACATGGATCTAACTAATTCAATTGTGGTCAGTTCTGTACAAAGACCTCTGAGTTATATTCAAGATAATGGTTTGGGTAACTACTGCTATTTGGCTAACTTGCCATTAAACAGGTACTTCAGAGGGGGGAAAAAAATCAAATAAACTGTGGCAGAAAGTTATACAAATTAGTAAATTACTTCTATTTAGAAATCTTAAGCCTTCCAGTACTTATCAGCGGCTGTATGCTCCAGAGGAAGTTGTGTAGTTCTCTCCAGGCTGACCACAGTGCTCTCTGCTGCCAACAGGAGCAAATGCGAACCTCTTCTGCTCCAAAGGTGGCAGCAGAGAGCACTGTGGTCAGACTGGAAAGAACTACACAACTTTCTCTGAAGAAAACAGCAACTGATAAGTACTGGAATGTTTAGAAGTAATTTAAAAATAATGTTTAACTTTCTGGCATCAATTGATTTGAAAACATCCCCCCCTCCCGGAGTACCCCTTTAAGGCTAGGGCCAACTTTGGTGAAGGTCACAAAGTTGCATTGCAAATTCCCATTTACAGAGTGTGACTGTGACGTGACAGTTTCTCAAAATCAGACTTTTGGTTGTAAGACCCATGCGACTTAGCTGTTACTGACCTCAATGTGAATATTATGTGACCACAATCTGCTTGCAACCTGTCTGCAATTTGGCTATTTTTGTTATAGCCAAATCTGAATTGTAAGAAAGTTGCTCAAGCTAGATGTGACTTGCTGTCGCACGACACATGCCATCATGTAGCCCTAGCCTAAGAAGATGAGCCTTAAAAATTCTGCCCAATCTATTTGCTGCAGACACTTTGGGATAGCTGTTAACTGTTGATGACCTGATGAAGAGAGGACATGCCTCTAGAAATGCGTAGTCTGTAGAGGAAATTAAAGTTGGATATATCACCGATTGGCACCTTGAAAAGTATCCATTTTCTTCGGCTGATTAGGACATATAAGCAAACCTTTCCTGGAGATGATGGTGGTTAGCAACCTTATAAAAACTCATTTTTATTTCTTAGTGTCAAGTAGGCAGAGCTGAGCTGCTCTGGTGCCACAGCCTGGCATATTCCTTGACTAGTGTAAAGAGCCCTGTACATCAATATGAGAGCAAGTGAAGAGGTGTGCCAGGCTGTAGCAGGGGGGAGGCTCTGCTCTACCTTTTAGATAACTAACTTTTGGCATTAAGCAGAGAGGACAGAACCCCTTAAAATGCTACAAATTGAAACATGTTTCTGAGAACAAGCTGTTCAATTTTTACCAACGTAACCAACCAAAGTCTGTTAGATACAAGTATTGGATCCATTTTGAAATATTCATATAAAACAACACAAAAAAACTCATTTTAAGTCACTGTGAGTCATAGACTTCTAACTAGAGATGAGCGAACTTACAGTAAACTTGATTCGTCACGAACTTCTCGGCTCGGCAGTTGATGACTTTTCCTGCATAAATTAGTTCAGCTTTTAGGTGCTCCGGTGGGCTGGAAAAGGTGGATACAGTCCTAGGAAAGACTCTCCTAAGATTGTATCCACCTTTCCCAGCCCACAGGAGCACCTGAAAGCTGAACTTATTTATGCAGGAAAAGTCATCAACTGCCGAGCCAAGAAGTTCGTGACGAATCTAATTTACTCTAAGTTCGCTCATCTCTACTTCTAACGGTTGTGTATAACAGCACTGAATTCCCAATGACTTCTAATCAACCAAGTGCTAGTAACTAGAGTTGAGCAAATTTACAGTAAATTCGATTTGTCACGAACTTCTCGGCTCGGCAGTTGATGGCTTATCCTGCATGAATGAGTTCAGGTTTCAGGTGCTCCCGTGGGCTGGAAAAGGTGGACACAGTCCTAGGAGACTCTTTCCTAGCTAGGACTGTATCCACCTTTTCCAGCCCACTGGAGCACCTGAAAGCTGAACTAATTTATGCAGGATAAGTCATCAACTGCCGAGCCGAGAAGTTCGTGACGAATCGAATTTACTGTAAATTCGCTAATCTCTACTAGTAACCAACAAGCAAAGAGGAGACATTAATACTTAGCTGCTTCCCCATTAACTTGCATATCTTGTGTACTGCTATCCATAGAAATGGCATAAGACCGGACTGCCTGCCAAGTAAGCCACCCTTCTATTTCTCAACCCTAAGTGAGGTACACACAATGGATTTTTCCATTAGAAAAATCAGTTGCAGATCCACAGCAGAAATCTGAGGCATGTCCTTTGGGGGCTTTTTATTATTACCTAAATGCATATGGATTTACAAATACAAGTAGGAAACAATATGTGCCATTAGCCTGGATTGCTCATGAAAATAATGAGATAAGGTTTGGGGACTAAATGTGTAGTAAAGCCCATGTTCATGTTTCTCTCAGGTTTCCAACAGGTATGGAAGCTTCCTAGTTTAATACCCAGATCTTCTGATGATTGTATAAAATAACAATAGATAAATAAACTCAGATGCCGTATGGCCAGACACACCTGCACACTTACCGTATATAAAAACACATTTTAGTCTAGATAAAATAATAAAATTAAAATAAAAAAAGGACAAAATAAGCATGACTTCTTAAAATCTATCATATAACAAAAGTATAAACAATCTTTCATAGAAAATTATTTTGCATGCACGGAATTTAGAATTTTTTTTTTTAAATACCAGTTACAGTATTTATTAACTGGCAATTATAGTTTAGTTAAATAGACATTTTACAGTGTATCACACATCTGTACGAGACCTGAATTCTTATTGCATAAGACTCATCCCCTTCTCTAGCAATGTAAAGCCGGCCATGCATCCAAACCTGGAGCTAGCGTAGATGTCAGAAGCACCGCACACAAGGCGCTTCACTTCCCTGCCTGATTTATAAATCAGAAATCGGTAGTAGACTGGGGTGTAAAACGTGTCTTGATAAATTCTCCCCTAAGAGTCTTGAGTTTCAGCACACCTATTCCTCTGCTTGTTGGGGAGATGAGCTCGGACTATGATGTTAAAAAGTGTCCTGTGTTTATTTCAATGGGAGAATAGAATGGCAATAGCTTAGGTGTCATATAGGCAGTGCCGAGCTGCAGCATGCACAACTTCTGCCTCCCCCCCAACCTTTGCGGCTCAGCTTCCGGCACTGAGCCCCGTACCACCTCTATGACACTTGGGCTCTGACCAACATCTAGAGCTGACAGATTCCCTATAAAAAGTGTGAAAACACATCATCTGTGCAGCCCCTTGTCTAAAGGTGGTCATATATTGGCCAAATTATAACTCCTGACCTTCCCATACATAGGGAATGTTAGGCATGGTCCAAGGTTCTTGTAATCTCTATTTGGGGGTCAGAAATCCAGCCCACCCAACCCATTTTTCCACTTACATCTATCAGTTGGGAGGCCGCCATATGCCGTTGGCAGGTTCGGCTGACCACATGAACTGGATTTGTGACGTCTGTCTCATGCAATGTTCTTAGGTTTCAAGTCTTTTGAGACTACTTTCTACTGTTGTAGAGATACCTCTGTGAACACTTTTTTTTTATACATTATTCACTAACTGCATACCTATCACATATATCAAGGGTAAACTACTCTGCTATACCATAGTGGATTAACATTAGGTATTGTGCTTTGTTTTGTGAAGTATGAGGTTTTTCTTCCTATGTCAACGGTTAATATGAATAATTCTTAACTTCTACCTGTTACTTAATGGGGTTTTTCTATTTACAAAAAAAGATGGCTTCCCGGTTATCTTTAGTCCAAATCTGCCGTGTTGACTGTTTTATCACAATTTGAGTAACTTCTATTGACATTAATGGGAGGTGAACCAAATGGCGTATCAACAGGAGCTCTGTCGACTGCCGTTTATGCAGTTCCTATTTATGTCAAGTGGGAATTACACAAATTACTTAAGACGGCAAGGAAGACATCTTTTTCATAAAACTGGAAAATACCTTTAAAGAATGATCAAGAACTTGAGTCACAGTGAACCTGGCAGGTTTGCAATGGACTACAACTCTTAACGGAGGTAGTAGGTGTCAACTGCACTCAATAATCTTCATGTATTCATAACTAAGAAGATGGCAGTATGATGGGAGGTGTTGGGAAAGCAGCAGTGCTCCCTCATCCAATAAAGACCCCAGACACACAAGAAAGAACTTGGCTAAACCCAACTATCTCGTTTGTATTGGGGCCTCCCACCATGCCTGAAGGATGGGGGCATATTAGATGCCTCATCCTTCTCATTTGGAGAGACCAGCTGCTGCCAGAGAAGTCTGGCAGTGGCTTAAAGGGGTACTCTGTCAAAATACATCTTATCCCCTATCCGAAGGATAGGGGACAAGATGTCTGATCGCGGGGGTCCGCAGCCAGCAGCTGCTGCGTCCAGAGCTTGGAGCTTCCGTGTGTGTGGTCACGCCACGCCCCCCTCCATTCATGTCTATGGGAGGGGGCGTGACGGCTACTACGTAGCCGTCACGCCTCCTCCCATAGACATGAATGGAGGGGGGGTATGGCAGCTGTAGTCACCAGTCATCCGGCAAGGAGCGGAGTTCGCTCCGTGCACGGATGACTAGGGTGCGATCGCGATAGGGGCTAAGATGTACCTCTTTAACCCTTCTCTATCCATTCAGAACAAGGGTGCCCAGCCGAGCTAAAAGTTCAAAAGGTCTGCAGGAGGGATAAGCGAAGACCAAACAAATGTTTATCCGACAGCTATCACACGCGTGCAAGACTTAATTTAGTGTTGTGGACTTCACTCTACCAACGCATAAGTGCTGGTTCTGACCTTCACCTTTCAAATGCTGTACTAAATGGTCATCCTATCTGATGGAGGGAGGTATATCACATAGCATACAAGGCAGCTACTAACAAAAAAAAATTACTTTTATTTCTACAGATAGAGTATGTTTTTATCGGTGTTACAATATGTTAATCAGTGGTTTAGGTCACAAACTGATTGTGAAATGTGAGTTAATGGTCTTAAGGCCATCAAATGTATCTGAAGTGTTCAATGAGAGTATATGTATACAGAAAGTGGATGTATTCTAACATTTATTGATGGACATGTTACAGAAATTCCTTTAATAAATGTGAAAAATGACAGTGTTGTTGTTGTTTCTCTGGAAAACCAGATTAAATGGGTATTCTGGTGCTTAAAAAAAATCATATGCTGGGGCCGTGGAGAAAAGAAAGCAAAAACATTATAGTTACCTACCCCCAGTACCTTGCTGGTCCTGCTGCAACTTCTTTACCTCCCCCCTAACACCAGACAGGTTGCAAAGAGCAGTCAACAAGGGGAGGGAAGTTTGCTAAATGAGTGTATTTGCAAAAAGATTTACCTTGACATGCCCTACAGTTTAACTACATGAGTTGGGTGGAGAATACCCTACTTAAAATCTACGTGCAACCCCGAGAAGTGTAGTCTATTTTAATATTGCCCCCTACATACTGCTGAGTTGTGCAGGCATGTTGTTGAAGGGGTTATCCAGGAAAAAAAATGTTTTTATATATCAACCGGCTCCAGAAAGTTAAACAGATTTGTAAGTTACTTCTATAAAAAAATCTTAATCCTTTCAGTACTTATGAGCTGCTGAAGTTTAGTTGTTCTTTTTTGTCTAAGTGCTCTCTGATGACACCTGTCTCGGGAACCGCCCAGTTTAGAAGCAAATCCCCATAGCAAATCTCTTCTATTATGCAGTCCCCGAGACAACTGTTGCCAGACAGAAAACAACAACTCAACTTCAGCAGCTGATAATTATTGAAAGGATTAAGATTGTTTAATAGAAGTAATTTACTAATCTGTTTAACTTTCTGGAGCCAGTTGAATAAATATATATATATACACACACACACACACATACATACATACAAGTTTTTTCCTGGAATACCCCTTTTAAAGGGGTACTGCGGTGCTTAGACATCTTATCCCCTATCCAAAAGGACAGGGGATAAGATGCCTGATCGCGGGGGTCCAGCCGCTGGGGACCCCCGTGATCTTCCACCCCGCACCCCGTTAGAATCAGTCCCCGGAGCGTGTTCGCTCCGGGTCTGATTACTGTCGATCACGGGGACAGAGCATTGTGACGTCACGGCTCCGCCCACGCCATAGGCTTGCATTGAGAGGGCGGAGCGTGACATCACATGGGGGCGGAGCCGTGACTTCACAATGCTCTGTCCCTGTGATCGACAGTAATCAGACCCGGAGCGAACACGCTCCGGGGACTGATTCTAACGGGGTGCGGCATGGAAGATCACGGGGGTCCCCAGCGGCTGGACCCCTGCAATCAGGCATCTTATCCCCTGTCCTTTGGATAGGGGATAAGATGTCTAAGCGCCGAAGTACCCCTTTAAGGAACGTTTCCCTTTTGAAAACATAAGGGGGCAACAAAGCTTGGCAGAATATTCCTATATTTACACTTTACTATCGAAAAACCTTTTTAGAAGAATATAGTAACCCATCACCATTACTACATCTTAAATGGCGGTAACATGTAACTCATTTATGAAATTACAGTTTTGGATAAAAATTGCAAAAAAAATAATAATACTAAATTGTAGAAACATCTCAAAGACGATCAATAGAAATGTAAGGCTTCCCAAGTGTCATAGCAGAGGGTCTGAATACTTCTATCAATGCATAAATTTAGCTTTTCCTTTGCAATAAATTAGCAAATATTTCTAACATTCTGTTTTCACTTTGTCATAACGGGATATTGAGGGCAGAATGATGGGGAAAACGTTTTAAAAAAAAGGGGTCTGAAGACTTTCTGAATGCACTGCACATTTATCAGGACTATTTGACATAGGCCCGATACAGTTGTATGTCTTGTAAAAGAACACCCCACAGCAGAGCCATACCATGGGGGGAGCCCAAAGGGGTGGTTGCTTCATGAGCAAAATTCTTGGGGGTGCAAAACCTGATGAGCATTTCACCCACTACCCTGGACCAGTAAATGTAAAATGACGGGTGACGTATATAGTACTTGCATTGTGCTCACTTCAGTAAGCATACATTTCGCCGCCATGGGTGCTCTCACACCCATCCTAGTAAATGTGAAGTGAGTGGCAATGCATACAGTGTATACCGTATTTTTTGCCATATAAGACGCACTTTTTCTTCGCCAAAACTGGGGGGGAAAAGTTGGTGTGTCTTATACGGCAAATACACATTAAAACCGGCATTCCCTGCGGCCATCAACGGCCGGGACCCACGGCTAATACAGGACATCACCGATCGCGGTGATGCCCTGTATTAACCCTTCAGACGCGGCGATCAAAGCTGACCGCCGCGTCTGAAGGGAAAGTGACACTAACCCGGCTGTTCAGTCGGGCTGTTCGGGACCACCGCGGTGAAAACGCGGCGTCCCGAACAGCTTACAGGACACCGGGAGGGACCTTACCTGCCTCCTCGGTGTCTGATCCGTGCCGGGATCCCCTGCATGGCCGGCGCTCTCCTTCGTCGTATCACGTCGTCCCGTCATCCAATAGGAGCGGCGTGCGTAGCGACGTGATGGCGGCGACGGAGAGCGAGGATCCCGGGCAGCAGAGACGTTCCAGAGCGACGGGGACACGGCAACAGCGATGGAGGGCAACATCCAGGGCAGCGGTGACGGGTCCGGAGCGGCGGGGACACGCGAGTACTACCTCCTATACCAGTGGTCTTCAACCTGCGGACCTCCAGATGTTGCAAAACTACAACTCCCAGCATGCCCGGACAGCCAACGGCTGTCCGGGCATGCTGGGAGTTGTAGTTTTGCAACATCTGAAGGTCCGCAGGTTGAAGATCACTGTCCTATACTTTACATTGTATTTGGTTCAGAATCTTTATTTTCTAGATTTTTATGCTTTAAAATTGGGTGCGTCTTATATGCCGGAGCGTCTTATTTGACGAAAAATACGGTACATTGCAATTCAGTACAATTCCACACACCTGGCCAAGTAAATGTACAGTATACAGTGTGGACACATACACTGTATGCACCACTGCTCACTTTACATTTACCGATTTTAGGGGTACGATACAACTCCCAACTTCCCAGAATATTGCCGTCAAGCTTTTTTTTTTTTTTTTTTTTTTTAACGTATATAAAATTTCTATACAAAAAGCATGAAAGTGACAATTTAAATCTCTGTATATATATTTATATGGACGCATATTGTCCCTTTTATCTCAGCACAGAAGCACAATATAAATACAGCAATATATCCCCCCCCATCCCTGTAATAAAAATACATTCTTTACAATTGAATAAAACTAGTGCTGAGGAATGGGCTGAGGCGAGCCGCTAAACGTTTCCTCATTTGGGTGGAGTCTCATATTTGAAAACAACACTAAAGATTTTGCCTCCCAGTCTCTCGGCCAGCCAGGAGTTCTTGATGACGGCCAGTTTCAGGCTTTCACACTGCAGGACTGCATAGTAGTTGGTGTGGATGGCTCGGCCCATCCCTTCAATGATAACCAGGTCTGTGTTTCTCTCTTTCACCAGCATAGCAAGGCTTTTGTCTAAGCGACTGTAGACACAAATATGTTAAACTAGAGTATTAGAACGATCAAGCAGCATAAGGATCAGTGATACATTCTGGGTACTTGAACATGTCATATGGAAGGATTTTCAGGGATTAAAGGGAATGTATGCATGGCCTACAGTATAAGACTCCACACACCAGTTTAATGGTTCCAGTCAAAACAATATAGGTAGTATCCAAAAACATCAAAGGGGTTCTCCGGTGCTTAGACATCTTATCCCCTATCCAAAAGGATAAAGGATAAGATGCCTGATCGCGGGAGTCCCGCCGCTGGGGACCCCCGTGATCTTGCATGCGGCACCCCGTTTATAATCAGTCCCCGGAGCGTGTTTGCTCCGGGTCTGATTACCGGCGACCACAGGTCCAACGGCGTGTGACGTCACGGCTCCGCCCCCGTGTGACATCACGCTCCGCCCCTCAATGCAAGCCTACGGGAGGGGGCGTGATAGCCGTCACGCCCCTTCCCATAGGCTTGCATTGAGGGGTGGAGCGTGATGTCACACGGGGGCGGAGGCGTGACATCACACGCCGTCGGATCTGTGGTCGCCAGTAATCAGACCCGGAGCAAACACGCTCTGGGGACTGATTATAAACGGGGTGCGGCGTGCAAGATCACGGGGGTCCCCAGCGGCGGGACTCCCGTGGTCAGGCATCTTATCCCCTATCCTTTGGATGGGGATGAGATGTCTAAGCACCGGAGAACCCCTTTAAATGGCATTTATTATCAGTTACCCTGTTCATCTCTCTCCAGTGTAGCAATGTTTTTTGTTGCGCTACTTTTCCTTTGGTCCAGACACAGGAAGGAAGCTCCCTTCCCCTTCATCTTTGTGTTGTTATTGTGCCTACAGGTGGCAAGCTATGATTTTTGTTCAATAGCTAAATGATCCCACCTTCTCTGTCTCCGCTTCAGTCATGATGGAGAAGGGGGCTGGCTTTGCTACTGAACTGTGCACACGTGCAGCCCCTTCACTGCACAACTGATGACACACAGAGTGAGGGTGAAGGTTTAAGTCCCACCAGCTTTACTTCCCCATTGGTACTAAAAAGAAGGTTCTAAATAGGAAGATGCATGCAGATTTGACCTACTAAAGGAAAACTGACAACAGGGTCAGCCTTACTAACATGGATATATACCGTATATACTCGAGTATAAGCCGACCCGAATATAAGCCGAGGCCCCTAATTTCACCCCAAAAACCCAGGAAAAGTTATGACTCGACTATAAGCCTAGGGTGGGAAATACATCATCCAGACCCCCGTCATTAACACCCTCATCATCACCCTGTCATCATCCCACCCCCCTTCATCATCACCGCCTGTCATCCTCCCACCCCACCCCCCTTCATCATCATCACCGCCTGTCAATCCAGTGGTCTTCAACCAGCGGACTTCCAGATGTTGCAAAACTACAACTCCCAGCATGCCGGGACAGCCAACGGCTGTCCGGGCATGCTGGGAGTTGTAGTTTTGAAACATCTGGAGGTCCGCAGGTTGAAGACCACTGCGGGCCTTCGTCATCATCCAGACCCCCCCCCTTAAGTTATCTACTCACCTCCCCTCGGTGGGAAGGAAGGGTGAGCTTGTCCGGGCCATCTATGCTGCAGGGACCGTCCGGTGGGGAGGGTTAGTCATTCCGGGCTGTCCATCAAGGCAACGTCACTAGTCCGGGGCCGGGCCAGGAGCAGAGAAGAGGGCCCACCCTGGTGAAGATGGACAGTCCAGAACGACTAACCCTCCCCACCGGACGGTCCCTGCAGCATAGATGGCCCGGACCAGCTCACTCGTCCTTCCCACCGAGGGGAGGTGAGTAGAAAACTAAAGGGGGGGGGGGGGTCCTGGATGATGACGAAGGCCGCAGTGGTCTTCAACCTGTGGACCTCCAGATGGCTGTCCGGGCATGCTGAGAGTTGTAGTTTTGCAACATCTGGAGGTCCGCAGGTTGAAGACCACTGAATGGGATTGACAGGCGGGGAGTTCACTCGAGTATAAACCGAGAGGGGCGTTTTCAGCACGAAAAATCGTGCTGAAAAACTCGGCTTATACTTGAGTATATACGGTAGTTAGATAATGTGGATGACGACAATTCAAACACTTCTTGCTGGGTGAAAATCAGTGCAGCTGTTCTGGAGATATTCATCTTGTTGCTAATAAGGTTTTTACTACTTAGTATACAGTATGTTCACACTGAGGAATTGATCTGGAATCATTTCAGTCAGGAGAAACTCTATAAATCTGCTATTGTATGCTTGGAGCGGAATTGGTGCAGAATGAGAAGGGGAATTTCACTCTGAATTTTTAAGAGGAAATCTGGAGGAGGATCAGTACTCGACCATCAATGGTCTGACTCTGAATTCTCCATTTAAAATTCTGCTTCAATTCCGCTCCAAATTAAGTCAGGAAAAAATAAAGTCCCATTGACCTCAATGGGCTTTTATCTTCTGGTGGATAGAATTCAGCGAGGAAATTCTTCTTGCGAAAATTCCTTATTGTGAATAAAGCAGCGGAAAAATTATTAAAATGAATGGAGCTTTCATTCACGGTAGAATTTGAGCGGAATAAGAGAGTGGAATTACTCAAGTACATTCCTCAGTGTGAACATATCCTTAACTGAACTGAAAGTGTCTGCTGCTGTATGTGAAATGCTGTTTCCCGCCTGCTCCCGACAATAACTCTGTCCATATTCATCTCTATTCCTCAGTATGTCTAAAGAGGGTGGAGTAATCGGCACATACAGCAACAGTCCTCCTCCCAGCAACCCTCCCCAGGTTTAGTGCGGGTGACCCTACTGTCAGTTTTCCTTTAAAAGGGTACCTCTCATCAAAAAAACTAGAATAACTTTACAATTGCATGTTATTAAAAAATATGCTTCTTTCTATTTAATTTTCCACTTTGAAGAAATGACCACTAGGGGTCTCCCTACCAGTCCTGGCAGCAAGCATTTCAGACTCATGCTGGAGTCCTAAACACTACGAGCTGCCTTTCTGCTTTGTTCACAAAGGAGAACACTCAGAGCTGCCAGCCTGCTTTGTTCACAGCCTGTTTGGCTGTGAACAAAGCAGGCTGGCAGCTCTGAGTGTTTAGGACTCCAGCACGAGTCAGAAATGCTTGCTGACAGGACTGATCTGGAAAAATACAATGGAAAGAAGCATATTTTTCATTAACATGCTATTGGAAAGTTATTCAACATTCATTAATCTAAAATATATCAAAAGTTTATTTGATGAGAGGTACCCTTTAAGCATTGTAAGGGGTTCAATTTGAATACATTTCACATACAGAAAAAATATCCCCTTTAATCCCAACTCACCTAAGATCTAAGCAAGGAGAACTTGAGCCAGTTTGCACCAATATCAACCTTTCATCCTGCAATGCATGCCTAAGGAAAAGAAATTAAAATTTCAGAAAACATAAACAGGAGGAGACAGGTAGATCAGCTCACCAGACAGGCGTCCTTTCCACAGCACGGCAGGCGTATGGCTACACCAAACAATGGAAATAAGAACAGATTGCCAGCGTGGAACATGCAGATAATCCTTTAGTGAATAAAATCGGAAACACAGGAACGGGAGAACATGACGCGTTTCAGGCGTGTACCGCCCTTAGTCATATGAACAAAGTAAGGTAGACTCAACTTAGATATCAGAGGAAGTGGATCACGGTAGGGGGAAGAACCACCCACAATGAAACGCTTAACCCCTTAGATTCAAAACATAACAGTGACACATATTAAAAATAGCACAATGTGAATACACATGTTAAAATATAAGATGAAATGTATCAAAGAAACAGTAACACCTCGTTGCAAATACAGATGATAACAGAAGTTTTTGTTTTTTTTAACACAAATCTATTTCATATACAGAGGTGTATACTGAACATGTCAAGCTGAGATATAGCAAAAATTGTTGTAATACCACTATATATCGCTACTGAGGAAAACAATGGACGTGTTTTAACATGTGTATTCACATTGTGATATTTTTAATATGTGTCACTGTTATGTTTTGAATCTAAAGGGTTAAGTGTTTCATTGTGGGTTGTTCTTCCCCCTACCGTGAACCACTTCCTCTGATATATAAGGTGAGTCTACCTTACTTTGTTCATACGACTAAGGGCGGTACACGTCTGAAACGCGTCATGTTCTTGTGTTTCCGATTTTACTCAATAAAGGATTATCTGCATGTTCCACGCTGGCAATCTGTTCTTATAAGGTAACATGAAGCTCATGTTTGAGAGTCTCAAAGAGACCTGGGTTTCATTACATTTTTTAGGATGGACCGTCACCAACCATACACAATTGTAATACAGGTTGCAGACAAAGAGCAAGGCAACAGCTCCCACCTCTACTAACCCGCACCTATGAACAGACAGGCCGCACCTCATCGAAGATTGGATCCAGCTCTCATGGTAAAGTTAAATGGAGCTACTTTATGTATTTATTCAATAAGCAACACCTAGGACAATAAACGCTGACGCAGCTGCAGAGCATTAGGAGGTGAGGTTTACTAGATTTGGGTCTGCTGCAGAGAATTGATCTGCATCTGGGCATGCTGGGAGTTGTAGTTTTGGGTCAGCTACAGAGTCATAAACTGCGTCAGGGCATGCTAGGAATTATAGTATCATTTTCGGTTTTTGGCCAAGCACATCCTGAATTTTCAGTCTCGTTGCACCCCTACCCTCCATACCATGACAAGATTGTCAATTTACCGCCCAGTCCTTTTAATGCTTTTAAAAATAGTTTTTCCAAGGAGAAATATGATTTTTTTGGGGAGTAAAAATTCTAAAATTCTAAGAATATTCGCTAATGAAGGCAAATTTTTGGCACCCATGGATGCTCCCCTGATCTAAAGGAAAAACTTACCCTTATATATAAAACAAAATGGTTAACAAAAAATAAAGTCTCTGAAATGCTGCAGCACTTAAAAAGAATGAAATGGCATGAAAGAGAGTCTCCCTTATTACATCCAACTATTGTTTTCTTTTAAGTTCTCCTTAAAGGGGTACTCCGGTGAAAACCTTTTTACTTTTAAATCAACTGGTGCCAGAAAGTTTAACATATTTGTAAATTACTTCTATTAAAAAATCTTAATCCTTCCAGTACTTATTAGCTGCTGAATGCTACAGAGGAAATTCCTTTCTTTTTGGAACACCGATGACATCACGAGCACAGTGCTCTGCTGACTGCTGCCTTGCAGTGCTGGGGCCTTGGGTTCAAATCCCACTAAGGACAACAATAAATAAAGACGTATTATTATTATTATAATAACGGCAGCAGAGAGCACTGTGCTCGTGATGTCATCAGAGAGCATTCCAAAAAGAAAATAATTTCCTCTGTAGTATTCAGCAGCTAATAAGTACAGGAAGGATTAAGATTTTTTAATAGAAGTAATGTAAAAATCTGTTTAACTTTCCGGAGCCAGTTGATTTAAAAGAAAAAAGATTTTCACCAGAGTACCCCTTTAAAGAGAACGTGCGACCTAGATATATAAATATATATTTTTTAGATACTGAAACATGTTTGACATAAAAGGTCCCTTCCAGCCGGTTTCCTATGGAAGAGTCTTCTAGGCATGATCTGTGACCTGTGCAGAGGTCGGTGTGCCTCGGGGGTGTGATTGGGCTGAGCTCTGAGCATCACCTATTTTGAATGGCATGTTCCCATCTTATCTATACACTGGTGTCACCATTCACTGTAATCTTGCCTGCGCTAATAAAGAGGACACTCCTGGGAAATTGTACAGGACAGGAAGTCTAAACGTAGTATTAGGCCTAGCGACCATAATGCAAAATTTTAGGATTATTTTACATTTAGATAGTATAAAACTTTTTCAGGGAAAAAAAAAAAAAAACACCCTTAAAGGGGTATTCCAGGCAAAAACTTTTTTTTATACATCAACTGGCTCTGGAAAGTTAAACAGATTTGTAAATTATTATTAAAAAAAATCTTAATCCTTTCAATAGTTATTAGCTTCTGAAGTTTTCTGTCTAACTGCTCAATGATGATGTCACGTCCCGGGAGCTGTGCATGATGGGAAAATATCCCCATAGGAACTGCACAGCTCCCGGGACGTGAGTCATCAGAAAGCAGTTAGACAGAAAAAAAAAAAAACTCAACTTCAGAAGCTAATAACTATTGCAAGGATTAAGATTTTTTAATCGAAGTAATTTACAAATCTGTTTAACTTTCCGGAGCCAGTTGATATATAAAAAAAAGTTTTGGCCTGGAATACCCCTTTATTTAAAAAATGCACAAAAAGTACAAATAGTTTTTAAAGGGAATGTGTCATCAGGAAAAAACTCACAAGCCAGACTTACTGTATAATGCTATCCATGTCGGCAATCCGTTCTGTGACGATCAGGGATTCATTGTAGGTGACATCATTTAGAGCAGGTCCTGAATTACACGCCAGGATGACCTGCAAAGCCAATGCAAACAACATTTTGCACATGATACATGTTTTCAAGAACCCAATAAAGAAAAATGTTTATGGTCTATAGCAGTGGTCTTCAACCTGCGGACCTCCAGATGTTGCAAAACTACAACTCCCAGCATGCCCGGACAGCCAACGGCTGTCCGGGCATGCTGGGAGTTGTAGTTTTGCAACATCTGGAGGTCCGCAGGTTAAAGACCACTGTTCTATAGGAAGAAATTCACAAGCAAATTTAACTAGTTTTAGAAATATGGAAATGGTTGTATCTCACCAATTGATAAGGACACTAGAACCATACATTGTAATTCGTAGCTGCCGATTCTCCCTTGAAAAGATTATTTAGTGATCTGAACAGAAGAAGAGACAAGACTGTACCTCTGTACCTCTGGAGAGAAGTTCTCGGACAAACGGGAAAATCCCCAGGATGATATCAATGCCGCTGTTGTCCACAAATATTAAGGCACATTTATGTGGAGGACCCTGGAAAACAGAGCATATGCTTATTACTAGAGATGAGCGAACTTAAAGTAAATTCGATTCGTCACAAACTTCTCGGCTCGGCAGTTGAGGGCTTATCCTGCATAAATTAGTTCAGCTTTCAGGTGCTCCCGTGGGCTGGAAAAGGTGGATACAGTCCTAGGAGACTCTTTCCTAGGAATGTATCCACCTTTTCCAGCCCACCGGAGCACCGGAAAGCTGAACTAATGTATGCAGGATAAAGTAATCAACTGCCGAGCCGAGAAGTTCGTGACGAATCAAATTTACTGTAAGTTCGCTCATCTCTAGTTATTACCAATCATCATAAAAGCCCCATTATGAGATTTCCCACAATGCAAGTGATATTAGCAATGAATTGCTAACGACATGTTTAATGGCCTAAAGAAGAATCCAAACAGCCCCTGTCCCCTCCATAAACGTTCCTACAATGCTTTGACTTGAGCTATGCCCTCTAGTAGTATATTGTCATGGCCAAAATTTTTGAGACTGACACAAATTTTGGTTTTCACAGTTTGCTGCTTCCATTTTTTTTTTTTTTTTTTTTTTTTAAGAGGTTTTAAAAGGGGTACTCCACTGGAAAACATTTTTTTTAATCAACTGGTGCCAGAAAGTTAAACAGATTTGTAAATTACTACTATTAGAAAATCTTAATCCTTCCAGTACTTCTCAGCTGCTGTATGCTCCAAAGGAAGTTCTTTTCTTTTTGAATTTCCTTTATGTCTGACCACAGTGCTCTCTGTTGATACCTCTGTCCATTTTAGGAACTGTCCAGAGTAGGAGCAAATCCCCATAGCTAACCTATCCTGCTCTGGACAGTTCCTGACATGGACAGAGGTGTCAGCAGAGAGCACTGTGGTCAGACAAAAGAAATTCAAAAAGAAAAGAAAATTCCTCTCTAGTATACAGCAGCTGATAAGTACTGGAAGGATTAATATTTTTTTTAATAGACTTAATTTACAAATCTGTTTAACTTTCTGTCATCAGTTGATTTACAAAAAAAAAAAATGTTTTCCAGTGGAGTACCCGTTTAAAGGGGTACTCCCTTGCTAGGAAGGCATAGGGGAAAAGTTGTCTGATCGTGGGGGTACCGCCGCCGGGACCCCCCACAATCTCCACGCAGTACCCGACGTTCTGAAGAAACGCCGGGTTCCAGCGACAGTGGTCCTGACATCACGCCATGCCCCCTCCATTCATCTCTATGGGAGGGGGGGTGACGCCAGAACCCGGCATTTGTTACGGGGATCAGATGCGGAGTACCCCTTTATGCTCCAGGGTCAAAGCTTGCTCAGGAATGGCAGCAGGCAGGCAGTGACACAAAATCTAATCATCATCCTAGAGCCATGCCCCCTCCAT